>NC_057804.1:388914234-389214234 GCF_018294505.1 Triticum aestivum | reverse complement strand
TCAATTCACTCAAAAGAAAGTTTCACATATCTTGAACACCAAGTATATTAACATTAAGCAAATTACCATGATATTAAAGACTCTCAAAATAATCTAAGTGAAGCATGAGAGATCAAATTGTTTCTTTAAAACAAATCCACCACCATGCTCTAAAAGATCTAAGTGAAGTACTAGAGCAAAAATTATCACACTCAAAAAATATAAGTGAAGCACTATGAGCAAAACTATCAAGCTCAAAAGATATAAGTGAAGCACATAGAGTATTCTAACAAATTCCAATTCATGTATGGCTCTCTCAAAAGATGTGCACAGCAAGGATGATTGTGGTAGACTAACAAGCAAAGACACAAATAATACAAGACACTCCAAGCAAAACACATATCATGTTGGTGCATAAAAATATAGCTCCAAGTAAATTACCGATGGAAGTGGACGAAAGAGGGGATGCCTTCCGGGGCATCCCCAAGCTTTGACTTTTTGGTGTACTTGGATTATCTTGGGGGTGCCATGGGCATCCCCAAGCTTAAGCTCTTGCCACTCCTTGTTCCATAATCCATCAAAAGAATTCACCCAAAACTTAAAAACTTCACAACACAAAACTCAACAGAAATCTCGTGAGCTCCGTTAGGGAAATAAAACAAAAGACTACTTCAAGGTACTGTAATGAACTCATTATTTATTTATATTGGTATTAAACCTACTGTATTCCAACTTCTCTATGGTTTATAAACTAATTTACTAGCCATAGATTCATCAAAATAAGCAAACAACACATGAAAAACAGAATCTGTCAAAAACAGAACAGTCTGTAGCAATCTGTAACTAACGCAAACTTCTGGAACTCTAAAAATTCTACCAAACTAGTAAGTCCTGGAAAATTTGTTCATTGATCAGCATCAAAACGAATCAACGCAAAAGCACGTTCCTGTGATTTATCATAACTAAATTCGTGCGTGCACAGTTTCTGTTTTTCAGCAGAATCAAATCAACTATCATCGTAGGTTATCCTATAGGTCCTACTTGGCACAAACACTAATTAAAACATAAAACCACATCCAAACAGAAGGTAGATGTATTATTTATTCCTAAACAGAAGCAAAAACAAAAAACACAAAATAAAATTGGGTTGCCTCCCAACAAGCGCTATCATTTAACGCCCCTAGCTAGGCATAAAAGCAAGGATAGATCTAGGTATTGCCATCTTTGGTAGGCAATCCATAAGTGGCTCTCATGATAGATTCATATGGTAATTTTATTTTCTTTTGAGGTAAGTGTTCCATACCCTTCTTTAAGGGAAATTGGAATCTAATATTCCCTTCCTTCATATCAATAATTGCACCAATCGTTCTAAGGAAAGGTCTACCAAGAATAATAGGACATGAAGGATTGCAATCTATATCAAGAACGATAAAATCTACGGGCACATAATTCCTATTTTCAACAATAAGAACATCATTAATTCTTCCTATAGGATTTTTAATAGTGGAATCCTCAAGATGCAAGTTTAGAGAGCAATCATCAAAATCATGGAAATCTAGCAAATCACATAAAGTTTTGGGGATAGTAGAGACACTAGCACCCAAATCACACAAAGCATGAAACTCAAAATCTTTAATTTTAATTTTAATAGTAGGTTCCCACTCATCATAGAGTTTTCTAGGGATAGAAACTTTCAACTCAAGTTTTTCTTCATAAGATTGCATCAAAGCATCAACAATATGTTCGGTAAAGGCCTTATTTTGACTATAAGCATGAGGAGAATCTAGAACAGATTGCAACAAGGAAATACAACCAATCAAATAGCAATTTTCATAATTAAATTCCTGGAGATCCAAAATAGTGGGTTTAGCAACATTAGGGTTTTTATTTATTTCAATCCCACTTTCATCAATTTCATCATCAAGATCTAGAAACTCCGAATTCTTAAAACGCCTTCTAGGTAAAGGAAGATAATCTTCAGATTCATCAAGATTCATATTGCAAAACAATGATTTAATGGGGGACACATCAATAACTTTTAGATCTTCATCTTGATTTTCATAGGGATTGGAAGAACACGCTTTAATAAAGGCATCTTTGGAAGCACGCATCCTAGCGGTTCTTTCCTTGCACTCATCAATGGAAATTCTCATGGCTTTGAGAGACTCATTGATATCATGCTTAGGAGTAATAGATCTAAGCTTTAAAGAATCAATTTCAAGAGAAATTCTATCAACGTTCCTAGCCAAATCATCAACTTTAAGCAATTTCTCTTCAAGCAAAGCATTAAAATTCTTTTGTGAATTCATAAACTCTTTAACACTACTCTCAAATTCAGAGGACATCTTATTAAAATTTCCATAAGAGTTATTGTAGGAATTTCCATAATTATTAGAAGGATTACTAGGATAAGGCCTAGGATTAAAATTCCCTCTATAAGCGTTGTTTCCAAAATTATTCCTACCAACAAAATTCACATCCATAGATTCATTATTATTCTCAAGCAAAGTAGATAAAGGCATATCATTGGGATTAAGAGGAGTATTTTTAGGAGCAAACATCTTCATAAGTTCATCCATCTTTTCACTCAAAATATTGATTTCTTCTATAGCATGCACCTTTTTACTAGAAGATCTTTCGGTGTGCCATTGAGAATAATTAGCCATAATATTATCAAGCAATTTGGTAGCATCCCCTAACGTAATTTCCATAAAGGTGCCTCCCGCGGCCGAATCTAAAAGATTTCTAGAAGCAAAATTCAATCCGGCATAAAAAATTTGTATGATCATCCATAAATTCAAACCATGAATAGGGCAATTGCGAAGCATTAATTTCATTCTTTCCCAAGATTGGTAAACATGGTCATGATCAAGTTGTTTAAAATTCATGATGTCGTTCCTAAGAGTGATAATCCTAGCGGGAGGAAAATACTTAGAGATAAAAGCATCTTTGCACTTGTTCCAAGAATCAATACTATTTTTAGGCAAATATGAAAACCAAACTTTAGCACGATCTCTAAGTGAAAACGGAAATAACTTCAATTCGACAATATTGTTATCCGTATCTTTCTTCTTTTGCATATCACACAAATCAACAAAATTGTTTAGATGAGTAGCGGCATCTTCACTAGGAAGGACGGCGAATTGATCTTTCATACAACACACAAGCAAACAGAAAGGCAAAGGGAAAAAGGCAAACGGGAAAGAGAGGAGGAGATCGGGCAAGAGAGTGCAAATAAAACGGCAAGGGTGAAGTGGGGGAGAGTAAAATGAGAGGAAAATGGCAAATAATGTAACGCGAGAGATGGGGATTGCGATGGGTACTTGGTATGGTTGACTTGCTTGCGTGAGCCTCCCCAGCAACAGTGCCAGAAATTCTTCTTGCTACCTCTTGAGCACTGCGTTGGATTTCCCCGAAGAGGAGAGGATGAGGCACCAAAGTAGCGTAAGTATTTCCCTCAGTTTTTGAGAACCAAGGTATCAATCCAGTAGGAGACCACACACAAGTCCCTCGTACCTACACAAAACGATAGCAACTCGCAACCAACGCTTAGGGGTTGTCAATCCCTTCACGGTCACTTACGAGAGTGAGAACTGATAGAGATAATATTTTTTGGTTTTTTTGATAGATAGATGCAAAGTAAAAAGTAAAGGCAAAGTAAAAACAAAGCAAGTAAATAAAGTGATATAGATTGATATGATGAGAATAGACCCGGGGGCCATAGGTTTCACTAGTGGCTTCTCTCAAGAGCATAAGTATTCTAAGGTGGGTGACCAAATTACTGTTGAGCAATTGACAGAATTGAGCATAGTTATGAGTATATCTAGGCAATGATCATGTATATAGGCATCACATCCAAAACAAGTAGATCGAAATGATTCTGCATCTACTACTATTACTCCACTAATCGACCGCTATCCAGCATGCATCTAGAGTATTAAGTAAAAAACAGAGTAACGCCATAAGCAAGATGACATGATGTAGAGGGATAAATTCATGCAATATGATAAAAAACCCATCTTGTTATCCTCGATGGCAACAATACAATATGTGCCTTGCAACTCTTTCTGTCACTGAGTAAGGACACCGCAAGATTGAACCCAAAGCTAAGCACTTCTCCCATTGCAAGAACTACCAATCTAGTTGGCCAAAACAAAAAGATAATTCAAAGAGACTTGCAAAGACAACTCAATCATACATAAAAGAATTCACAGAAGAATCAAATATTTTCCATACATAATACTGGATCATAAACCCACAATTCATCGGTCTCAACAAACACACCGCAAAAAGAAGATTACATCGAATAGATCTCCACGAGAGAGGGAGAGAACATTGTATTGAGATCCAAAAAGAGAGAAGAAGCCATCTAGCTACTAGCTATGGACCCGAAGGTCTGAAGTAAACTACTCACACTTCATAGGAGGGGCTATGGTGATGATGTAGAAGCCCTCCGCGGTGGATGCCCCCTCCGACAGAGCTCCAGAACAGGCCCCAAGATGGGATCTCATGGATACAGAAGGTTGCGGCGGTGGAATTAGGTTTTTGGCTCCTGTTCTGATCGTTCGGGGATACGTAGGTATATATAGGAGGAAGGAGTACGTCGGTGGAACTCTGAGGGGGCCACGAGGTAGGGGGGAGCGCCCAGGGGGCGCCCTCCACCCTCGTGACCGCCTCTGGCACTGCTTGGAGTAGGGTCCAAGCCTCCTGGATCACGTTCAGTTGGAAAATCATGATCCCGAAGGTTTCATTCTGTTTGGACTCCGTTTGATATTCTGTTTCTTCGAAATATTGAAAAGGGATAATTAATTTGGTGCCCTTAGTTGTGTCCCACTCGGCAGGTTTAGCCCTAGTTTTTGAAAACACTTGTTCCTGCCCAAACCACTTTCCTCCTCTTATGCTTTTGCCCTTTGACCGTTTGACCATCACTTTGAAAACTTCATAAAAAATTCATACTAACTCAGAAAAATTCAAATAAGATATCAAAATGTTCAGAAAAGCATCACCTATATGTGCATGTCATTTGCATTCATGAAAAAAGTGTGGTCCAGTCCCCATCTCAGTTTTAGCTCATACTATCTTAGCATGAATAGTAAAATCTAAAAAAATTCTAAAAATTCTAAAAACAATTGGTGGCAAACTTTGACCAATGTTTTGAGTGCTTGCCAAGTTTCATAAGGGAATGACATTCGTGGAAGTCGTGGCAAAAAAATGAAATTTTGGAGCATTGATTTTTGTTTTTTTGCCACGACTTCCACGAATGTCATTGCCTTATGAAACTTGGGAAGCACTCTAAACATTGGTCAAAGTTTGCCTCCAAATGTTTTTAGAATTTTTAGAATTTTTTAGATTTTACTACTCATGCTAAGATCATATGAGCAAAAACTGAGATGGGGACTGGCCAACAGATTTTTCGTGAGTGCAAATCACATGCACATATATGTGATGCTTTTCTGAACATTTTGATATCTTACTTGAATTTTTATGAGTTAGTGTGAATTTTTTATGATGTTTTCAAAGTGATGGTCAAATGGTCAAAGGGCAAAAGCATAAGAGGAGCAAAGTGTTTTGGGCAGGAACAAGGGTTTTCAGAAACTAGGGGTAAACCTGACGAGTGTGACCCAACTAGGGGCATAAAATCAATTATCCCTATTGAAAAAGGCAAAAAACAGCAATTCTGGGCTGGGCCTCCCGTTAATAGGTTAGTCCCAAAACTAATATAAAAGTGGAAAATAAATCCCAATATAGTCCAAAACTGTAGATAAAGTAGCATGGGGCAATCAAAAATTATAGATACGTTGGAGACGTATCAGCTTGATCGACTGTTATTTCCCTGAAAACACAACTAGCACAACTATCCAAGTGGTCCTTGGAGGCATCGGTTAGTCCATTATAAAATATATCAAGTATTTCATTTTTCTTAAGAGGATGACCAGGCAAAGCATTAAGTAATCGGAGAAGCCTCCCCCAAGCTTGTGGGAGACTCTGTTCTTTAATTTGCACAAACTTATAAATTTCCCTCAAGGCAGCTTATTTCTTATGAGCAGGAAAATATTTAGCAGAGAAGTAATAAATCATATCCTGGGGACTACGCACACAACCAGGATCAAGAGAATTAAACCAAGTTTTAGCATCACCCTTTAATGAGAACGGAAATATCTTAAGGATATAATAGTAGCGAGATTTCTCATCATTAGTGAATATGGTGGCTATATCATTTATCTTAGTAAGATGTGCCACAACAGTTTCAGATTCATAGCCATAAAAAGGATCAGATTCAACCAAAGTAATTATCTCAGGATCGACAGAGAAACCATAATCCTTATCATTAACAAAGATAGGTGAAGTAGCAAAAGCAGGGTCATATTTCATTCTAGCATTCAAAGATTTTTGTTTCAGCTTAGCTAATAACCTCTTAAGAATAGATCTATCATTGCAAGCAAGAAAATCTCTAGCAGTGTCTTCATCCATAACATAACCCTCAGGAACAACAGTCAATTCATATTTAGGGGGAGAACCTTCATCATCACTATCTTCAATAGTTCCATTTTCAAGAATTTCATTCTCTCTAACCCTGGCAAGTTGTTCATCAAGATATTCACCTAACAGCACAGTAGTGTCAAGCATAGAAGTAGTTTCATCATAAGTATCATGCATAGTAGAAGTGGCATCATCAATAACATGCGACATATCAGAATTAATAGCAGAAGTAGGTTTAGGTGTCGCAAGCTTACTCATAACAGAAGGAGAATCTAGTGCAGAGCTAGATGGCAGTTCCTTACCTCCCCTCGTAGTTGAGGGATAAATCTTAGTTCTTTCGTCTTTCAAGTTCCTCATAGTGATCAGCATATATAAATCTCAAGTGACTCAAAGAATAGAGCTATGCTCCCCGGCAACGGTGCTTGAAAGTAGTCTTGATAACCCACACGTATAGGGGATCGCAACAGTTTTCAAGGGTAGAGTATTTAACCCAAATTTATTGATCCGACACAAGGGGAGCCAAAGAATATTCTCAAGTATTAGCAGTTGAGTTATCAATTTAACCATACCTGGATAACTTAGTATCTGCAACAAAGTATTTAGTAGCAAAGTAGTATGGAAGTAATGATAATAGTGGCAAAAGTAACAGTAGCAGTTTTTTAGTAACTGTAACAGGGGCAACGGTAAAGTAACTAAGCAAAGGGCAATATTTGAAAAGCTCGTAGGCATTGGATCCGTGATGGATAATTATGTCGGATGCGATTCCTCATGTAATAGTTATAACATAGGGTGACACAGAACTAGCTCCAGTTCATCAATGTAATGTAGGCATGTATTCCGAATATATTCATACGTGCTTATGGAAAAGAACTTGCATGACATCTTTTGTCCTACCCTCCCGTGGCAGCAGGGTCCTAATGGAAACTAAGGGATATTAAGGCCTCCTTTTAATAGAGTACCGGACCAAAGCATTAGCATTTAGTGAATACATGAACTCCTCAAACTACGGTCATCACCAAGAAGTATCCCGATTATTATCACTTCGGGGTTGTCGGATCATAACACATAATAGGTGACTATAGACTTGCAAGATAGGATCAAGAACTCACATATATTCATGAAAACATAATAGGTTTAGATCTGAAATCATGGCACTCGGGCCCTATTGACAAGTATTAAGCATAGCAAAGTCATAGCAACATCAATCTCACAACATAGTGGATACTAGGGATCAAACCCTAACAAAACTAACTTGATTACATGGTAAATCTCATCCAACCCATCACCGTCCAGCAAGCCTACAATGGAACTACTCATGCACGGCGGTGAGTATCATGAAATTGGTGATGGAGGATAGTTGATGATGACGACGGCGAGGAATCCCCCTCTCCGGAGCTCTGAACGGACTCCATATCAGCCCTCCCGAGAGAGTTTAGGGCTTGGCGGCGGCTCCGTATCATAAAACGCGATGAATCTTTCTCTCTAATTTTTTTCTCCCTGAATGCAAATATATGGAGTTGGAGTTGAGGTCGGTGGAGGTCCAAGGGGCCCACGAGGCAGGGGCGGGCCCCCCACCCTCGTGGACAGGATGTGGGCCCGTAGTGCTGATTCTTTTGCCAATATTTTTTATTAATTCTGAAAAGTTGCTCCGTGGATTTCACGTCATTCCAAGAACTTTTATTTCTGCACAAAAACAAGACCATGACAGTTCTGCTGAAAACAGCGTCAGTCCAGGTTAGTTGCATTCAAATCATGCAAGTTAGAGTCCAAAACAAGGGCAAAAGTGTTTGGAGAAGTAGATACGATGGAGACGTATCAACCCGATAAGCCTGCTAACAACACCAACAGGAACTATTGTGTTTTTAAACATGCCGGTAAGATAAATACCGGATACAAGGGAAAGGGACCCCCAAGTGAGGATGATGATGAGCCCCATCAGCCGAACACAGGGGGCCAAAAACAGTCCCCCCCTCCCGAGGTGAAAACAGTGAACATGATCTATGTCACTCGCATTCCCAAAAGGGAGCACAAGCGCGCACCAAGGGACGTCTACGCCGTAGAGCCTGTCGCCCCAAAGTTCAACCCATGGTCAGCATGTCCGATCACTTTTTATCGCGGGGATCACCCAACCAGTATCCGTCATGGGGGTTCGGCCGCCCTGGTACTTGATCCAATTATCGACGGATACCATCTCACTAGAGTCCTTATGGACGGGGGCAGCTATTTCAACTTGATTTATCAAGATACTGTCTGCAAGATGGGCATCAACCCATCTAGAATCAAGCCTAGTAACACTACCTTTAAAGGTGTGATACCCGGCGTGGAGGCCCGTTGCATAGGCTCACTAACACTGGAGGTAGTATTCGGCTCCCCAAACAACTTTCGCAGTGAAGAATTAATCTTCGACATTGTCCCTTTCCACAGTGGGTATCACACACTACTCAGACGGACTGCTTTTGCCCTCTTTAATGCAGTCCTGCGCTATGCTTATTTGAAGCTTAAGATGCCTGGACCTTGCGGCGTTATTACATTCAATGGAAATATGGAGCGCTCCCTCCATACTGAAGAACACAACGCGGCCCATGCAGCCGAGGTGTATGGCGGCCTTCTCAAGCCGAATAATACGCCGAACATCAAAGCCAACAACATCTCTAAACGAGTCTGGTCCGTGCATCACTGCGATAACTCGATGAATCCGGACACCGATTAGCAGTTCGGCCTCCGCTGACTGCCCCATAAGGTTGCGGCTTACGTACCGCGCGTACATAACTACGTACTCAAAATACCTTGGGCAGCACCGGAGGCACACTGCGGAACAAGACCATAGTACAGCTTGACCCTATTTGGACTGCATACATCTTTTTTTACTATAGGTTCATTAAGAACCCTATTTATTGTATGGTTGTATCAGGGATCCTTTCAAGGCTAGCATTTCCCAACCATCGTATACTCCTATCAAATGACTTATTCTTAAGGAGAAACAGTGCAGACGTGTGGCACGGCATCACTGGATTTTTTGAACTATTACTTTTAGGCCATGTGTTATACTTTCCCTTATGTTTTTTAGGCATGTAACATGACCTTAATATTAATGGCATTGTCTGTCGAAACACGCCTCGACATATTGATAAGGATATAAAGCAAACTGACGAGCACCACCTTTGTGTTGGGTTCTTATATTATCTTGTCATCCATATTCCCTCCTTGTTTTCCACTGACGTACGTGCTTGGGCACGACCTTCATACTAGGGGCTGTATTTACCCCCGCAAACTCTTAAATCCAAACACCTATAGGGAAATCTTCGGCGTCCCGGATATTGCACTATATGCATCGGCTCCGAATCATGTCTTTGATCTATAGTTGGGTTGCCCGGCTCCTGTGTTTTCCACCTTACGTGCCGCAAGTTCGGCTAAGGTAGTAAAGGGAGAACTACTGTGATTTTATTTCTAGTTCATCCGGTTAAGTACCTCAGTAGAGAAAGCCGAAAACTGACTGTCATGATACGCGAGAGCGGGTCAGCGATCTGGTTACTTAGTGTTATACTACAAATCCTTCGCGATTTATGCCGTGTTATACGAGGGGCTGGGCTTTGACCAGCCGTGTTGCAAAGACGCTGTACTCCGGATCGCCGTTCATGCAACAAGGGGCTAGTACTTAGCCCCACCAATGGACTCTTATGGCTAAGTGAAAGTGATAAAGCTGCATAGTTTGATTGCCTTGTTCATCTCGCAAGACGCCTCCTATATAGGACCAAGACGTTGGATAAAGTGCGAACATCCGTTACCGAACACCCCGGTAATATTTACATGGGGGCAGAAGCCGATGACTGGTAAACTTTAAAACTCATAAAATAAACGGGCAAACAGAAGGATAAACTAATCATGAAGCGCAAGCATAAACATTTCACATTATGAGTTCATTACACGGTTTTTTACAAACCGGACTCCACTACTCAAATATGACATCTTTTGAACACTGGCCCTCTACAACGCGGGCTCCCTCGAGGACCTCACCGAAGTACTTCTCCGTCCGCCGGTGATCCTTGCCTTCCAGCGGCCCTCCGATGGCAATTTCGGTGGCCTTCATCTTCGCCCATTGAACCTTGACACGTGCGAAGGCCATCCGGGCACCTTCTATGCAGGCTGACCGCTTGATGGTGTCGATCCGAGCACGCGCATCGACCAGCCGCTTCACAATACTGAATTAGATACTGGGTATGGGCTCGGCTGGCCAAAGACGGACTATTACATCCTTCATGGCTAGTCCGGCCACCGTGTGCAGCTTTGTCAGCTGCTTCAGCTGATCACTGAGGGGCGCCGGATACTCTAGGCAAGGTAGTGCGACTAGAATAGCTTCTCCGTTGAGCTCCCCTCTTCGGCTCGGAAGAACTCAGCGGCATCAGCAACACTCCTCGGCAGATCCGCAAACGTGCCTCAAGAACTCCAAACTCGGGTCAGCAAGATATATCTCTTACTTGTAAATTTATTCTACATGAGAAAGGCCTTACAAGACGCTATCTGCCTCACCTATTGGATCTCCTGGAGAGCACCCTGGGCTTCAACCCAGGCCTCCTTCATGCTCTCGAGAGCTTTGGTGAGCTCGGAGGCTTGTTCTGAACTCTTCTGCTCCAAGGACTCACACTTGGCAATGCCGTCCTTGAGATCCTGTTTGACCTCGCCCACCCACGCCTTGTGTTGTTCACAGGCAGTTCGCTCCACCTCTAACTCCTTGTCCGCTTTGTCTGCGTCCGCCCTGTTCACCTCTGCCTCCTTCTTGGCTTGGGCAAGCGCACTTTTGAGGGACTCGACCTCAGCTGCGCCAACTATGAGTATAATAATAAAACCCATTACGTTCTAAGAATCAGCGCACATATTACTTCGGGTATGTGCATGTGCCGCATACCTTGTGTTTCGTCGAACCGCTTGTTGACGAGGTCGGGCTCCTCATCGGCTAGTCAAAGTTTCTGATTGAGCTCGGAAACCTCTGCGGCTTGGGTAGTAGCTGCCAGCATCGATGCCTGTCCCATGCAATTGTATACTGCATTACTAACCTATTTTCGGATCCTCCGTCTGGATTGTTCCAATCCGAACAGAGTCTCAGGGGCTACTATCTATACATGGGTTCAACCTAGCATATAAAAAACTTGTAAGAGAATTACATTGCAAAACCCGTCAGTAGGCTGTTGAAGGCTTCAGTTAGCCCGCTCTTCATGGACCGAACCTTTTCCATAACCGCACCCATCAGGGTGCGGTATTCCTCCATGATGGAAGCACGTTGCAGTGCTTCCTCCAGAGTATGAGTGGCCTCTGTATTAACATAGGCCACATATGGAGTTGCTGCTCCCCCTAGAGGGGCATCTGGTTCAGACCGGACGACCTCACCAGCTGTCTTGAGCTCAAGAACACCTCACCTCCTGAGGCCGGTTCATCCACTGTACTAGTTCATCCTCAGCCCTTCGAGGCAATACCAAAACATTGGAGTAGGGTATTACACCGCAAGGTGGCCAGAGGATAAACTAATGTGTCTCTTTGTCTCTTCGGGATCGTCGCGCTAGGCTTAGGAGAATCGCGAGTAGGCAGGCTGGGTAGGTTGAGATCTCCACACGCACCCCAAAGTTCGAACCGTTCAAGGGTTTGCGGAACCCGTAATCTGACAGTGGGACATATGCAAACAAATAAAAAAAGTGTCGTAGCTGGATCGGATGGATATTGGTGCGTGTGTGGGAGACACAACATTCTCTGGTTAAGGAACACACGGTTATCATCAAAAAAGAAAAATACCTTCTTCGTGCCTTCGCATGCACGAGAATTTGGTTCTGCTCGCAATATAGATGATACCTGGAGGATGAAGTGAATGCAAAGGCATGCTAGCATGGGAGACCTATTTCGCTATACAGTACCTGGAGTACTCATGTTCCTACTACTACTACTACTACTAGTACAACTGTGTACACCTGATGGTCAAAATACTATTCATCTGGTCCTCACAATGAAGTGACAACACCCTGCGCCTGACACTAGTCTAGGCGGCATGTTCGGGTTACAAAGTCAGCCTCACCTTGTGCACTGTGCAGTCTGTCACTGCCGTTGTATAGCACATTACCATGCCTCCCCTCGTATCCCTCTCCCCTAGCACCACTCCATATCCATCTCCATCTTACTATGGCCCTGCGTACCCTCGCCTCACTCGCCTCCCCCAGTACCACTATTCCCTCGCTAGCCGCTCCAGCACCGACAGCCTTCTCCCCCGTAAATCAAGCCCCCAAAACCCCACCTTCCAAACTCCACCATGGCCAAACATCCATATGAGCCGCGATTGGATCAATCTCCCCAGTGGCATCCTCGACCTCTGTTGTTCGTGTACGGATATGTTGAGCGTGCGGCTGGCTGCATGCTCGAGGGACATGCACACGACCATTGTCAAAGCGATGCCTAAGCTATTCAAGACACCCTGCTTGCTGCTATCTGGTCTTGCGCGATTTGCTCACCATGACCCGGAGGCGTACATGATGCCCCTCGACTTCAATCCGACCTCCATTAGCCGAAACTTCTTTGCAGGTATGTAGTGGGTCGTCGTACATCATTTCCCTCAACTTCGATCCGATCACCATTGCCCAAAACTTCTTGGCAGGTATGTACTAGGTCAGCATGAACTCTCACTCGATGGCTTCCGTCAGAGAAGACATGATAAAGTTGGTGCTCGTGAACTTCCAGACGTCCCATGATATTATTCTTCCTCTGTTGGATTATATAGGGTTTTACTGTCGCGGTACAAGTCATCTAGATTACCATGTCAGTTGGACGGACCTTGTTTTGTAGAAGAATCTAATCTGCCAAGTGCCAACACAACATGCGAACCACACAGACTCCAAGCTAATTGCCTTGTTCGACTGCGGACTCGCCTATCTTTACACCGGAGACAACTCAGCTCGAAGTGGATCGTCAAAGCTGATACACAATTCTGTGATGCTATTGAACACAATGGCACCATCTACGCGATCGACAAAGTAGATGGCACCATCTATTGCTGGGATGGCGCGTGTAGTTGTTTTCATTTGATGTTAATGATAACGCCATGACACTATTTGAACTTTTTTTGATGATTGACATATCCCTGTTTGAGCAGAATATGAGTAGAACTATGGCAATGTATTAGAGACACCGTAAATCAGCTATATTTGGAATGAGTTAATTCATGCGATTGTGACCATGCCATTACAGGCAATTTGTACCCTTGAATAATCAAACGGTTATGAAGATATGGATATTCTCCTTAATTTATTCTCCTTGAATATGTTTGTACCCTTGAATTTCAGTAGTAATCTATATACTACTAAATATGAGTGTGTATCAATAGCATGTTAGTTTCCTCATTTTCGTGATGTAGAAACATCCATCACACTGTTGGTTTCATCTAACCATACATTAGGGAAGTAAATGTGCATATGGAGAAATTTCTATATTTGGAAGTAGTGAAATCCTGTAACGCTTACCATGTGTACATACCTATATTCGCCCTTCAGCAATCAATGGCTAGAATAATATCCTCACAAAAGAAATTGCAACAGAACATGAGTATATAATAATGCATGGTATGTTAGTTTCCTTGAAGAATTTTTTTGTGAGGACAGAACATGATTACATAACATGCATGACATGGTAGTTTCCTGTGAAGAATCGATTGCATGATAACATGAGTATAACCATGCATGGCACTTCTATATTTTTGAACCCAGTATACATTTCCCTGTATTTTTCCTCTTAGTTCCAACAGGGACATATCAATATTGTTTCTTGCATTGTCCTACTCATACTATGAACAATGCTGATCTTACATTAACAATGCCTGTCCTTTTTGATATGATGAAGTGTCCCTACAATTACTACCCTTTGTAATCACACCACCTTTGCCAAAAATAGGGAAGCACAACTGGTTCCTCGCTCGATCAGACGACGACAAAAGACTGATGATCATTCGCACACATGAACCGGAAAAGTTATATTGCAAAAACCCCACTGTGTACAAGCACCATGAAATACATGAGTATCCGGACAGTGGCTATTACGTCTATGCGCAGGATACCAGCTTGTTGGGGCATTCGGGTTTTTTGAGTTGGAGGCGGGTAAACAACCTTGGTTCACACTCTCTATTTCTCGGACTCAATTATCCGATTAACTAGGAGATCACCGTTGGGCAAGGACCTTGATGGCAGAGAGGCTCTATTTGCTATGGAAAATCGTGTGTACATGGCAAGCCCTAGGAGTTCGGGAGCAAACTCCCCTGATTGTCAACGATACAACCTGCAGCCAAAAGAAGGTGAGAATGATACATGCATCTGGATTAACTTTGATCCTTGGATGTCTCAAGCCGACAGGCAGTGTTGTGGTTCAAGCCTTCAGGTTGATAGGTAATTGGGATATTGCGTCGAAAGGATGGAGTACTGGTGTATCCGGATCACTGGTGGCTGAAGCAGGGCTGCAAATTATGATGGTGTTGGATCATCCCTCTTCGAATGACTTGTTGTCTTTGCTGCTTGTTCTAGACGACTAGTTCTCTCTTACTTTGTAATATTTTCCTCTATTTAGATTGCCATTCTTGTCTGGATCGCAAGAGTCTGAGCGCTGCAGGTGGGTGCGTTTTCGTGGTGTAGCAAGACTTCTTATGAACTATCATGTCTTGATGTTTATGTTAGTAGTAGTCACTAGTCAGTGTTTGAATGTTGTATATATCGTTCTTTGGAATTGTTTATTGTCTCAAACTGCTGGTGGGCTAAATGAGGGCATCAACATTCTCCAGTGATCAGAGTATATCTCCTTTTTTCAAGTTATAATTTGAGCTCAATGTCTTTTCGATGATGTACACTTGTTTGGGCCAGCAAGGTGTCGTTGAATATGGGCCGAGTAGTAACGCAGTGCCAAACAGGTCAATTATGAATCTTAGGCCAAGCTCTCAAAAGATCCTCAAAAAAAGGTCGTGCTCTCAAAAAAGAAAGAATAAGGACTCTTAGGCCGACATGTGGGTGCCACCGGTGTTTTCATGCGCTTGAGCATTGTGAGCATATTGGCGCGTGTTCGAAATTCATGCTACCTTTTCATCCCTAATCTCCCGCCCCTCCCCCACCTCTGGAATCTCGATTCCTACTCCAGTTCCCCCAAATCCTCCTCCGGTACTCCCTGTACTCAAGCGCACTATCATGACACCGGTCAACGTGGATCTCCAAGCCAGAGATCCCGAGGTCCGTCCTGCCTTCTGGCACTGCATGTTGTCGCTCCATAGTGGCATGGTGGCACTTGACAACCAGTTTGCTGGCAAAGTGCCGATGGTAACCATCAACGGCGACCGGCCTCCCGTATTGCCAGACGACCTTGTCAACTCTTGGCATAGCACACGGTATCCAAATAAGTGACTTGCTCACCGAAGTCTGTCCGCCATCGGTTGATTTCTTCGTCAGGTTCTGGACAACTTTCGACTGCAGTTGTGTGTTCGAATCTTCACGGTGTTTGTTCTACGATGGCGCGCAGGTGAGCTTTGATTGGTGGCACCTAGGATGGGGCTCGACGCCCTCTGAGCTTGAGTTTTTAACAAAGCATACCTTCCGCGGCATGCCTCGACGTGCTTGGAACAACGAGTCCGTGAATGAGCTTATCAACGACCTTGGAGGTGAGCTCGTAAATATGTTTGTTCCTCCATACAGTTGGGCTCTGACGGTTATGGCATGGATGAGGAAGCCACCATACCGAAGGTGATTGGTGTTGAGATACCGGTGCAGGAACCGGGGTTGTACTATTCGTCGCCACCAAGGCCGCCACGGACCATGTTAGCGACGTACCCGTATCAAGTGTTCGTGCATGCCGAAGAAGTGGTCAATCCATCAATCGAAGTCCTACCGCCATCGCTGGTGCCAGGGTCCATCGACGACGTCCATTATAGGAGTCATTGTCAGACTTTCCCTGTGTTGCTCAGAATGATGGATGGCACATGGCCTACTCCATCGTGCGGTAGAGGCCACTGCTTCTTTCGGAGAAGAGGTAGGGTTGGCTTCCTGGATGTGCTCTAATTTGAGGTAACAACTGAATCTTGTCACATACTAGTAAAATCTGAGCTACCAGTGTGAAGCACTGATGTGCCAGTACATTTGATTGTGACCTGTTCTATTTTTGTACCTGGATTTTTTTAGAAAGGGATGTACGTCAACTTAATGTGCTAGCAGAACTTATTATGTTGTTAGCATTCAAGATATTTCCCCGTCATTGATAAAGACGATGAACCGTTATGTACGAGTCGTTGGTTTCAACATGCCCTACCCCTAGCGATCCACTGCTTCCACCCTGATTGTGCCACGTGCGTGAAATTTTTGTATGCAAGTTCAGTGTGCTATGATGACCTATATGATTGTGTCATTTATATAAGTTTATACTAAGCATCAGCAATTAATGCATATGGCTGAAAGATGTATTTACGAGCATTGACCGATGGGTCTCTCTCTCTCTCACTCTCCCACACATACACATACACACACACAAGTGGGACCCGTTGAATTATTTCTTCGCTCGTGACAACTTTTAATTAGGTTCACTGTACTCTAACTTTTTTCTTAGGTTATTAATTGAGCTCAGTGACTTCAAAAGGTTGTACACAAGCCTTGTTTGGGCCATTCCAGTGTCGTTGAGCGTGGGCTGGATAGCCATGTAAAGTTGTACTGTACTACATAGGCCTTTTGTTTAAACATCAGCAATGCAACTGGGCCGACAGTTGTACACAATATCCTAAAATAAGCACAGCCTAGCCTATCTTTCTTTTAATAAAATGCACAACCCAGTTCATTTTTTATATAATAAGATTACCTAGCCCAAATTTATTTTTTAATAATATTTGTATCTCAATATTATTTTTATACGAAATGCTCAGTCCGGACCATCATTGTTTCTTCACCATCCCAGAAAATGGGTCCATTTCTACTAAAATCAAATGGCTTGTAAATTATCAGAAATGATAAATGCGCTGCATGTACACAATATTATTTTTGACATGGCTCAGTAAATAGGTGTATTTGAATAAATAATCAAATGCATTGTAAATTATCATAAATAGTATTTTTTGAGAAACAATTATCATAAATAGTAAATCGGCTATTTTTTTTATCCAGTCCAGGAAATAGATTATTTTTTGAGTCATAGACCAGGAAATAGATGTATTGGCAAACAAAATGAAATGGGCTGTAAAACCTAAATAAATGGGCTGCATTCTGGCACAACTTTAGAAGCTGACTTTGTTGGCCCACAAGACGAAGCCTACGCAAGGTGTTGTCCATTTAGTGAACAAAACGATTTAATGGTATAAAAAAATAGTCAACAAATTATTCTGACTGAGGGAGTCCTGGATTAAGGGGTCCTCGGACAGCCGGACTATATACTTTGGCCGGACTGTTGGACTATGAAGATACAAGATTAAAGACTTCGTCCCGTATCCGGATGGGACTCTCCTTTACGTGGAAGGCAAGCTTGGATATTCGGATATGTAGATTTCCTTCTCTGTAACCGAGTCTGTGTAACCCTAGCCCCCTCCGGTGTCTATGTAAACCGGAGGGTTTAGTCCGTAGGAGATGAACAATCATAATCGTAGGCTACCTTCTAGGGTTTAGCCTCTACGATCTCGTGGTAGATCAACTCTTGTAATACTCATATCATCAAGATCAATCAAGCAGGAAGTAGGGTATTACCTCCATCGAGAGGGCCCGAACCTGGGTAAAACATTGTGTCCTCTGCTTCCTGTTACCATTAGCCTTAGACGCACAGTTCAGGACCCCCTACCCGAGATCCGCCGGTTTTGACACCGACATTGGTGCTTTCATTGAGAGGCACTACACCGTCACGATAAGGCTTGATGGCTCCCTTGATCATCTTCAACGTTGTGTTCCAGGGGGAGGTTTTCCTTCCCGGATAGATCTTCATATTTGGCAGCTTCGTACTGCGGGCCAACTCGCTTGGCCATCTGGAGTAGATTGATAGCTACGCCCCTGGCCGTTAGGTCAGGTTTGGAAGCTAAAACTATACTGCCGACATCCGTGGAGACTTGATCTTCGACGGATTCGAGCCCATGATAGGTGCGCTAAACAGTCACGACAGACATGACTTTGATCTGCCATCGGACGATATTCGGGAGATCGCACCCGCGTTGGTGTCGGGAATCAATCCGGAGCAGATCGTGCCTTCCAAGGACAAGTGGATGGACCCCGCCACGGAAGCCGCACACTCATCGGCATCGGAGCCGAACACTGATCCCACCTCCTGTGAGAGTGGTGTTATCGGACCCCCAGACTCGTCTCCGGCTGCAGGATCCGAACCGCGTGTGTCCGTGCCTATCGAATCAGATTGGGCACCCGTCATGGAGTTCACTGCCGTGGATGTCTTTCACCACTCACCCCTGGGTGATGTGCTGAACTTATTAAGGTCTCTGTCCTTGTCAGGAGATTCTTGGCCGATCTATGTCCGGCGCGAGTGGGGAGCGGACGATGAAGAAATTCGTCCCCCACCCACCACCCACTTTATAGCCACTGCCGATGATTTATCCGACGTGCTTGACTTTGAGATCGAAGACATCGACGGTATGGACGACGATGCAGGAGAAGAACGGGAACCACCACCTATAGGGCGCTGGACCGCCACCTCATCATATGATATTTATATGGTGGACACCCCTAAAGAAACAATGACGATGAGGCAACGGAAGATAACCCCTTGGGGAAGCAATCTAGGCACCGGCGTCATCGGCACCGCTCCAAGCCCCGCCATAGCAAAAATAGCGACGCTGGCACAGGAGATAACAATCCGGATGGTGCCGAAGACGAAGACAATCCTGCCCAGCCAGGCTTCAAGCAGGCCGAGCAAGAGGATGGGCAAGCTAGCCCTAAAGAACAGGCAACTGATAAAGAATCAGAGGACGATAATTACATGCCTCTCTCCAAAGACGAAATGAGCCTTGGCGATGAACAATTCATCGTACCGGAGGATCCCAACGAGCAGGAGCGCTTCAAACGCCGGCTTATAGCCACTGCAAAAAGCCTGAAGAAAAAGCAGCAACACCTCCTAGCTGATCAAGATCTGCTAACTGACAGATGGACAGAGGTCCTGGCTGCCGAAGAATACGGACTCGAACGCCCTAGCAAAAGCTACCCAAAGTGCAGGCTGCTACCTCAACTCGAGGAGGAGGCTTCAAAGCCCACACTACCAATGCATGATGCAGATGACCGGCCGCCCCGCAGTCGCGACAAAACAGCGTACCAGCCCAAAGTCCAGACCACACCCCGCCGCCAATCAAACGATAATACCAAGGCCCGGGGCTACACGAAGGACCTGTGAGAAGTATTGGAAAACAAAGGAGGACAGTCAAGAACGATGTACGGATCACGGGGGCACGCCACAAGACGTGATGATGACTGTCATGCTGGATACAATAAACTAAAGTCTAGTCGGGCCGAATACAATAGACCGGACTCATTTGAACTACGCAGGGATGTAGCCCGGCATAGAGGCGCCGCACACCCCTATGCTTCACCGATGAAGTAATGGATCACGAATTCCCAGAAGGGTTTAAACCCGTGAATATTGAATCATACGATGGCACAACAGACCCCGCGGTATGGATTGAAGACTTTCTTCTCCACATCCACATGGCCCGCGGCGATGACTTACATGCCATAAAGTACCTACCACTTAAGCTCAAAGGACCGGCTAGGCATTGGCTTAATAGCCTGCCAGCAAGCTCCATTGGCAAGTTGGGAGGATCTGGAAGACGCATTCCTCAATAACTTCCAGGGCACTTATCTGCGACCACCGGATGCTGATGAGGTAAGTCACATAACCCAGCAGCCCGGAGAGTCAGCCATGAAAATTTTGGACTCGGTTCGTAACTAAAAAGAACTAAATTGTCGACTGTCCGGATGCCGAAGCCTTAGCTGCCTTCAAGCATAACATTCGAGACGAATGGCTCGCCCGACACCTCGGCCAAGAGAAGCCAAAGTCCATGGCAGCCCTCGCGACACTCATGACCCGCTTCTGTGCGGGCGAGGACAGCTTGTTGGCTCGTAGCAACGTCACACCCAAAAACTCAGGCGATTCAAACGCCAGGGATAGCAATGGCAAGCCGCGACAGAATAGACACAAACGTCGCAATAATGGCGACAACGCCGAAGACACGAGAGTCAATGCCGGATTTAGAGGCTTCAAATCTGGACAGCGGAAAAAGCCATTAAAGAGAAACAGTCCGGGCTTGTCCAGCTTGGACCGCATACTCAATCGCTCATGTCAAATTCACGGCACCCCTGATAAACCAGCCAACCACACCAACAGGGAATGCTGGGTGTTTAAACAGGACGGCAAGTTGAATGCCGAAAACAAGGAAAAGGGGCTGCATAGCGACGACGACGAGGAGCCCTGACCGCTAAACACACGGGGGCAGAAGAAATTCCCTCCCCAGGTGAAAACAGTATATGATATACGCAACCCATATCCCCAAGCGGGAACGGAAGCATGCACTAAGGGACGTCTATGCGATGGAGCCAGTCGCCCCAAAATTCAACCCATGGTCCTCTTGTCTGATCACTTTCGATTGCAGGGACCATCCTACCAGTATCTGTCATGGCGGTTCGGCCGCATTGGTCCTTGACCCCATCATCGACGGATTCCATCTCACACGAGTCCTCATGGATGGCGGCAGCAGCCTGAACCTGCTCTATCAGGACACAGTGTGCAAAATGGGCATTGACCCCTCAAGGATCAAGCCCACAAAAACCACCTTCAAGGGTGTCATACCCGGTGTAGAGGCCTGTCGTACGGGCTCAATCACACTAGAAGTGGTCTTCGAATCCCCGGACAATTTCCGGAGCGAGGAGTTAATCTTCAACATCGTCCCCTTCCACATCGGCTATCATGCACTGCTCGGACGAACCGCATTCACCAAATTCAATGCGATACCGCATTATGCACATCTCAAGCTCAAAATGCCGGGACCTCGCAGAATTATTACAGTTAATGGAAACACAGGGCGCTCGCTTCGTATGGAGGAGCACACTGCGGCCCTAGCGGCGGAAGTGCAAAACAACCTTCTTAGGCAAACAACCAATTCGGTGATAAAGAACCCGGATACCGCCAAGCGAGCACGAAGTACTCTGCTACAGGATCGTCTGGCACGACTAGAGCTTGACTAGCAATTTGGCCTCCGCCCTAGTCCCAGCCAAGCAGCGACATTCATGCTGCGCGTACATAATTACGCACTTAAAATACCATGGGCATAGGCGGAGGCACGGCCATGACATGGTCCATAATGCGGCCCGACCACCCCAAGACACGTGCATTTTTGCACCCTTTTTTCTTTCAGGTCCCTACCTTCAGGAGGCTCTTCAGAAAGACCGGCTATCGGACACATAGCAGGACGGATACACCAGGAGGACAAGAAGCTTTGGCATATGAGGGAATCCTCAGGTGGTCACCGATAACAATTGTTATACCTGTTTTACATAACCACATACCGCCCGCTCCTAGTTAGGATGTGTCAAATAGTCCTATTCTGCTTATCGCACTACTTGTATATGTACGCTTTGACATATCATTTTAAAGGGAAAATAGTATATAGCATCAGCTTACTATTAAGTTTATTTGCCCCTTTTTTATTTACTGCTTATTTATCATACCCATGCATTTTGGCATGATCGGTTTGCCAGGGGCTTCAGTACCCCATAACCTGGCAAGACAAGTCCGAACACTTTCGACAGTGCGGCACCCCGAACTTATAGCACTATGCATCAGCTCCGAATAATGTCTTGGGTCAATAGTCGGGTTTGCCTGGCTCCTATGTTTTTGTACCTTACGTTCCGCTATATCGGCTAAGGTAGCGCAGGGAGAACTACTGCGATTGCGTCCCGGTTCTTCTGGACGAGAACCTCAGTAGAGAAAGCCAAAAAGTGACTGTCATGATAGGGTGAAAGCTGGTCGTTGTTCGAGAGGTCTCAAATCCTTAAATATTTTTTCCGCGTCAGGCGAGGAATTGGCCTTGTCCGATTTAGGCATGCATAGCGCCCCAAGTCTGGCTTTCGGGATACTAGGGACTTCGCCAAAATTTAAAATTGTAGAGTTCTATGGCTAAGTGAGGGCGATAAAGCCGTATAGTCTGATTGCCTCGTTCGTGGTGCTAAACACCTCCTTCAAAGGACCAAAAACTTGGATAAAGAGTGTTTATACTTATCCCGAACACCCCAGTACTAGTTACATGGGGGCGGAAGCCGACGACTGGCCAACTGTCAGGAATTTTTAAAACGGCCGCACAGAAGGTAATATTTTAAATTAACAAGCACTACATAGCGCACATGAACTGGTTTTCATAATACAGGATCACATGATTACATTCATTCAAATATCACATCCTTCGTACATTCATCCGCCACAAGGCGGGTACCCTTAATGACATTGTCATAGTATTGTTCGGGGTGGCGATGTTCCTTGCCCTTCGGTGGCCCCTCCGTCACCATCTTCTCGGCGTCCATCTTCCCCCAGTGCACCTTCGCACGGGCCAAAGCCCTGCGTGCACCCTCAATACAAACGGACCGCTTAACGACTTCAAGCCGCGGACAGGCATTCACCATCCTCTTGATAAAGCCGAAGTAGTTGCTGGGTAGGGGCTCGCCAGGCCACAGCCAGACTATTAAGTCCTTCATGACCAGTTCGGCCGCCTTGTGGAGTTCGACCAATTGCTTTAGCTGGTCGCTCAAGGACATCGGGTGTTCGACCCCAATAAACTAGAACCAAAACAACTTCTCCATCGAGCTTCCCTCCTCAGCCCGGTAGAACTCTGCGGCATCAGAGATGCTGCGCGGCAGATCTGCAAATGCTCCTGGAGAGCTCCAAATTCGGGTAAGTAAAAGGAAAGTCTCCTCCACATGCTTGCTTTGCATAATGAAAGCCTAACTCGCAGCTATCTTCTTGGCCGCCTCAATTTCCTGGAGGGCCTTCTAGGCTTCGGCCTTAGCGTCTAGTGCGCTCTGACGGGCCTTCACAAGCTTCGACTCTTGCATCTTGGAGTCACGCTCCAAGGACTCGAATTTTTTGACGAAGTCCCAGATCTCTTGCTGGACCTCATCAACTCACGCCTCTTGTTTTTCATGCTCAATGCGCTCCTCAGCCGCTTTGTTTTCTACCTCAGACAACGCCTTCTTATGGGTCGCCACCTTAGTCGTGGCCCGTAGCAAAATTTATCATGCTTTTATCAGCATCCACGAATTTTCCTTTGTATAACATTCAAACGGGGTATCGCTTACCTTTGCTTTCCTCGAGCTGCCTCTTCATGAGGCCGAGCTCTTCTTCGGCCCGCCCCAGGCTCTGCCTCAGTCCGGAGACCTCCGCAGTGGCGGCAGCGGCGGCCAGTAGCAACGCCTGCTTATTCACATAGACATAATATGATTAGACTCCTGGGAATAATATTTGATCCTCTGTTTGGCTTATCTTGTCGAACACCAAACAGAGCATCAGGGGCTACTGTCTACACCGTGATACTTTCTCATAAATTAAATTACTTACCTCAAAGCCTGTCAGGAGGCTGGCGCAGGCTTCGGACAATCCGCTCTTGGAGGACTGAACCTTCGCAATCACCGTACTCATAAGAGTACGGTGTCCTTCACCAAGGGAAGCGCTCTGAAGCGCTTCCACAAGGTTATCCAACGCCTCTGGATGGACAGAGGTCATCGGCACAGACGGCTCGCCCCCCTTGGCGGGTGGCTGCCTGCCTGCATACGGAACCACTGAAGGTTCTAGTGCAGTATCTGGCTGGAGGCCAAGCTTGCTGCATCCCCCCTCATCCAAATCCATGGGGATCTCCCCCCCATGAGCCCGACATCGGGAGTCTCGCCTTGAGGCGTCTCCAGGACTACCTCCTCCTGGCCCGGCATCCTCTGAGATAACACCTCGGTGTCATCCGTGGGCCGGGGGGTGGAAGCCATCGGGAGCGAATAGCTATTCATCTCCGATGAGCTCAAGGACCCATCCGAGGAGGAAAAGTCGATATGGGCTTTGGGCGGACTACACAAACAAACCTTGACACAATAAGGAGCCATAAAGCTAAAATATACAAGAAATATCCTGACATATGAATACTTACGACTTCGCCAGGGGGTTGGCCCTGGGTAGGCACTCCTCGTCGCTATAGGCGGCATTTGTGGAGTGGTCCGGAGGGAGGGTCCGTCCCTTCTTGGACCCTTCGGCCTCCATGGAAGGGGCGGCCTTCCTCTTCTTCTCCCCCTCGTTTTGGGGGAGAGGGTTTTCCTCCTCCTCCTCCTAGTTGTCATTGGAAGAGTGCGCCCCGGTGTCTTCGGGCGATGAGTCCGGCACCACGTTGCGCTGGAGACTTTTCTTGGTCCCCACGGCCTTCTTCCTGGCCTTCTTTTCCGGCACCTCATAAGGCGCCGGAACCAACATCTCCGTCAGGAGAGCGGTTGCTGGATCTTCAGGCAATGGAGCTGGACAGTTGACCCGCTCCACCGTCGCCACGTATTCCTGTCAGATCAGTACGGTGGCTTAAGTTCCTCCCATGAATATACCGAGGAAAGGCACATCTTGTAAAATGTAGAATGCTTACCGCATTGGCGTGGCGCTTGGTGCTGAGTCCGCGGTCTTCGGAAGTGGGAGGAGGGACTTCGCCGGACTTGAACAACACCTTCCAGACATCTTTGTGCATCGTGCCAAAGAGCTCTTGCAGTGTCTGGTGTTGGGCCGCATCGAACTACCACAGGTTGAATGCCCTTCTTTGACACGGGGGAATCCGGCAAAATAGCATGACCTGGACCATGTCGACAAGCTTGATATTCTTGGTTATCATATTCTTAACGCAGTTCTGGAGTCCGGTCAGCTCCAGGGGTGTGCCCCAGGCTAGGCCCTTCCTCTTCCAGGATGTGAGCCGCACAGAGATGCCGGATCGAAATTCGGGGGCCGCCACCCAGTTGGCGTCGCACGGCTCAGTGATGTAGAACCACCCCGATTGCCACCCCTTCACGGTCTCCGCAAAGGAGCCTTCAAGGCAGGTGACGCTGGGCATCTTTCCCACCATGGCACAGCCACACTCCGCCTGCTGGCCGACCACCATTTTCGGCTTCACGTGGAAGATCTTTAGCCACAGGCCGAAGTGGGGCCTGATGCAGAGAAAAGCCTCGCACATGATGATAAACGCCGAGATGTTGAGGATGAAGTTAGGGGCTAGATCATGAAAATCCAGCCCGTAATAGAACAAGAGCCCGCAGACAAATGGGTGGAGGGGGAATCCCAGTCAACGGACGAAGTGGGCGAGGAACACGACCCTCTCATGGGGTCCCAGAGTCGGAATGATCTGCCCTGCGTCCGGGAGCCGGTGCGCAATATCCGCGGCCAAGTATCCGGTCGCCCGGAGCTTCATAATGTCCTCCTCCTTGATGGAGGAGGCCACCTACTTGCCTACCGCTCCGGACATGTTTGGCTATACGGAGAAGGTGAGAACTAGGGCGCTGGAGCTCGAGCGTGCAAGAATGGATGAGCAAGGAAGGAAGTAGGCGTGGGTGAAGGAGGAGAATCCTTATCTCTTTATAAAGGCGGTAAAAACTATGAGCCTCCCCACTTGCCCGTTAAGATCGCTTATTTTCCAAGTGCCGCGATTGATGGCGCGATTGGGTTACCCATACCTGTATTGATGAGAATCCCGTGATAAGGGGACACAATCTCTGCTTCGATAGGACATGTCAGGAAAACCGCCTCGCATTACGTGCGGTGGCAGGTTCTGAAAAACGGTTCGAATAATGACCGAACCATGGCGTGATGTCATGCTATAAAAAGATGTCAGCAGATTAGATTTGTGGAATATTATACTCTCTATGGTGGAATGTGGAATTTATTTTGCAGGGCCAGACACAATCCTTGTGTTCTAAATCTCTCATGGAGTATTCGGAGAAGGAACCCGCCTTGCAATGCCGAAGACAATATGGGCGCCGGACTCATCGTCATTGAAGCCTGGTTCAGGGGCTACTGAGCGAGTCCTGGATTAAGGGGTCCTCGGACAGCCGGACTATATACTTGGGCCGGATTGTTGGATTATGAAGATACTAGATTAAAGACTTCGTCCCGTGTCCGGATGGGACTCTCCTTTACGTGGAAGGCAAGCTTGGATATTCGGATATGTAGATTTCCTTCTCTCTAACCGACTCTGTGTAACCCTAGCCCCCTCTGGTGTCTATATAAACCAGAGGGTTTAGTCGGTACGAGATGAACAGTCATAATCATAGGCTAGCTTCTATGGTTTATCCTCTACGATCTCATGGTAGATCAACTCTTTTAATACTCATATCATCAAGACCAATCAAGCAGGAAGTAGGGTATTACCTCCATCGAGAGGGCCCGAACCTGGGTAAAACATCGTGTCCCCTGCCTCCTGTTACCATTAGCCTTAGATGCACAGTTCGGGACCCCCTACCCAAGATCCGCCAGTTTTGACGCTGACAGTGACATCTATAGTCATTGGATCGACATCCAACGACGATCCTACTTCTTCAATCTCTGATCTAGTTGCTCTTGCTCTAGCCGCCAAAACCATCGATGGCTGGAGCACCTGCATCTGCCTCCCGTGGTCGACTGTGCTGCCGCGCAGGCCTCGCCGCCCCACTCTACTCCCAACGGTGGCTAGGTCATACCTATACTCACCCACACCTTCCGTTATTTCCGGGCGAAGGCAGCCTCACCCGACAGCCGAACCAGTCCCTCGTACTCCCCTCCGCAGGGACTCCAGTGACCCTTGTTCCATGACTCCAGATCATTCCCATCATAGGCCTCGCCGTCGTCCACCGCATTGGTGCTCGGCACGGTGTGGTCAACGTGGTCAAGGAACGCCTTCCATCGAAAGAGGACTGTATGTGGAGATGCTGACAGTTGGGTCCACGACCACAGTAAGGAAGTGCCTACGCGCAAAATAATGATTCCTCCACCTGACAGCGGGACCTATCGAAAGGGCCACAAAAACAACGTTTCCCACCTGACAGCTGGGACCCACTAGCTACATCTTCATACGCAAGGAAGTGCATCCATATTACGGGCAAAAAAATGATTCTTCCCCCTGACAGTTTGGACCCACCAGCTATATCTTTGCACGGAAGGAAGTGTCTCCTTATCTTCCCTGATAGCTGGGACCCACCAGCTATATCTTCGCATGGAAGGAAGTGTCTCCTTATCCTCCCTGACCGCTGGGACCCACCAGCTACATCTTCGTACGCAAGGAAGTGCATCTATATCATGGGCCAAAAAATGATTCTTCCCCTGACCGTTGGGACCCTCCAGCTATATCTTTGTACGGAAGGAAGTGCTTCCTTATCCTCCCTGACAGCTGGGACCCACCAGGTATATCTTCGCACGGAAGGAAATGCCTCCTTATCCTCCCTGACAGTTGGGACCCACTGGGTCGAACCGTACATCGGGTTCTTTGTCTGGTCGCAATCGTGTATGTACATATGGGTCGATCGGTCTCTCTGCAGCGATGAACTGTGTTCGAGTAAGGACATGCACGTGTCATAGTAGAGGCGTAGACGTAGCATGTCACGTAGTCCCATCTATATATATCATGTACACATACGTACAACCATGCTGCAAGAAATTAAATACGGCTATGTACGTACATACGGGTGGGGTCTCGAACGCATACTCACGCATTCATACGGCCAGGGCTCGTGTACATGGAGAGACAACGGACGGCAGCGATGTCGTCCTGTTCATCGACAACTAACCGGCTGGGTCGAAATGGAGGAAACATCATCGTCTTCACCGAGAGCCATGTGACTGGGTCGGAATGCGTCATGTTCATCGGGAGTGAAGCCACTAGGTAGGAATGCGTCATGTTCATCGGGAGCCAACCGGCTTGGACAGAACAACCGAAACGAGGCCTGGCGTACCGCAGAATGGAGGAAACGGGCCTTCTGTTCGACCACGTACGGTCGAAACAGGATCCTGTTCACCGGGAAGGGTTTGGCGGACCGGACAATGATGGAAACAGACTTTTGTTCGAGCTCCTACGGTCGAAATGGGATTCTTGTTGATTGGGAGGGGTGTGGCGTACCGCAAAACGGAGGAAACACACTTCTCTTCGATGTCCTACGATCGAAAAGGGGGTCATGTTCATCGGGAGGGGTGTGGCGTACCGGAAAACGGGACTCCACAGGCTACTTTTCATCCACTGTCGACTTCCTCTAGCATCCACCTACTACTGTTTATCCACCATCGACTTCCTCTAGCCTCCACCGGCTGCTGTTCATCCAGCGCTCCATGGGGTCCTGTTCATCTACCCTCCACCGGCTACTATTCAACCAGCCCTCCACGGGGGCCTTTTCAACCAGCCCCTCCATGGGGTCCTATTCAACATGCCCTCCACGGGCTCCCTCCATCGTCTACTGTTCATCCACTCCCACCTCCTCGGTTGGGGTCATGTTCATCCAGCGGGGCCTCTACTACTACTGGATCATGTTCATCCAACCCCAACCACGTATGTCTGGACTGGTTCAACCAACCCCCACGTTCACTGTTCATCAAGAGATAACAGGTTCGATCGGCTTCAGTTAGCATTAGTAGCGAAGAAATCACTCGGGTTCAGTTAACAACAAGGGATCGATCGGGGTTCAGTAACGTGGCTAGTGAAATTGCTCGGGTTCAGTTAGAGACCAACATTTACAGAGGAAAGGTTTACACAGGGCCTTGATGCGTGGGTCGAAGCCTCAACCGTGCCCTGCTGCACGTCTGCGCCTTTGCTTTTGCATGGTAGGGGGGACGTCTGTGTAGAGAAACACATGCCGGCGAGGTAGGCCTTGAATAGGAACCTTGGGAGGTAGAAATGTAATCACAACTTGATGTTGGGAGAGTCCAAAGTCATACCCTTTGCCATCCGAGGACATGGTAATCCCATAGTTCGGTTTAGTCGAACATATGGTGTTTTTGCTTTGCATAGGCCTCGCGGCTACCCATGGTAACTTGAGCGTGAATTGTGCTGACGAGGCACGTGGAGCGCGACTATGTTGGGCGTGCCGTGGGGCGCGTGGCCCTATTTGTGGCGAACACAGGCGGGTTCCCATGAAGGGGACCGGGTTTGAACTCGTTTACTTGTGTCTCCGACGTTTACGGTGGGCTGATATCTGGGTCCATTGGCGCCAGCTTGGTCTTTGCCTGCTAGGGCCGCAGTGTGTTCCTCAGTCCGAAGGGAGTACTCCGTGTTGTCACTGATTGTTATGACGCTTGAAGGGCCAAGCATCTTTAAATTGAGGTACGCATAATGCGGGATGGCGTTGAACTTAGCGAACGCCGTTTGGCCGAGGAGGGCACGGTAGCCACTGTGGAAAGGGGTGATATCGAAGATTAAGTCTTTGCTTCAGAAGTTGTCTGTTGAGCCGAATACTACTTCTAGAGTCGTCGTGCCCATGCAGCGGGCTTCTACACCCAGAATAACTCCCTTAAAAGTGGTGTTAGTGGGTTCGATCCTTGACGGATCGATCCCCATTTTCCTCACCATGTCTCCATAGATCAAACTGAGGCTACTGCCTCCTTCCATGAGAACTCTTGTGAGGTGGTACCATCGACAATGGGGTCGAGTACCAGGGCCGCAGATCCTCCATGACAGATACTGGTCGGATGGTCCCTGCGATCGAAGGTGAACAGGCAAGCCGACAATGTGTAATACTTCGGTGCTACATGATCGATGGCGTAAACATCTCGTAGCACGTGCCTCCTCTTCTTTCTTGGTATGTGGTTGACGTAGATCATGTTCACCATCTTGACCTCAGGAGGGAAGGGTTTTTGGCCTCCATTGTTCGGCCTGTGGGGCTCCCCATCGTCCTCACTCCAAGGGTTTTAGCGGAGTCCTCGGCTGTAAGCTTTCCGACCTGTTTTATCACCCAACAATTACGGTTGGTGTGGTTGGAGGGCTTCTCGGCGGTGCCATGGATCTGGCAGGGCCTGTCCAAGATTGCATCCAACTTAGTTGGTCCATCCTGGTTGCCTTTAGAAGGCTTTTTCCATGGCCCAGACTTTGGATTATGGAATCCAGCGTTGACTTCACCCTCATTGTGGCGACACTTGTTTGTTGCGTGGTGGCTTTCCATTCTCGTCCCGGACTTCAGAGGTGTCGGGGGTTTCTGCGTTGGTGCTTCTATGGGATAACCAACTATCCTCTCTGGTGCAAAAGCGGGTCATCAGGGAGGTAACCGCTGACATCGTTCTCGGCTTGTATTGGCTGAGCTGACGTGCTAGCCATTCATCCCGAATACTATCCTTGAAGGCGGCTATAGCTTTGGCGTCTGGACAGTCAACGATCTGGTTCTTCTTGGTCAAAAACCGGTTCCAAAATTGTCGGGCTGACTCGCCGAGCTACTGGATTATGTGGCTCGGGTCATCGGTGTCTAGAGGCCTGATGTCTACTGCGCAACTTTATTATTGTAGACTCGTGTTGGGCCTCCAAGCACAGAGTTTTATAGGACAATATCAATTTTCCTTCAAGTGGATGACCTAAGGTTTATCAATCCGTGGGAGGTGTAGGATGAAGATGGTCTCTCTCAAACAACCCTGCAACCAAATAACGAAGAGTCCCTTGTGTCCCCAACACACCAAATACAATGGAAAATTGCATAGGTGCACTAGTTCAGCGAAGAGATGGTGATATAAGTGTAGTAATGTTAGTAGATATTGATTTATGTAACAGTAACAATAAAGAACAGCAAGGTAGCAAGTAATAAAAGTGATCATGAACGTTATTGCAATGCTAGAAAATGAGGCCTGGGGTCTGTACTTTCACTAGTGCAATCTCTCAACAATGCTGGTCTAATTGGATCACATAACCATCCCTCAACTTGTGATGTAGAATCACTCCAAAGTTCATATCTAGTGGAGAACATAGAAGATATTATTTTGTAGCTATTCTTTCCGATTGATCTATCCAAGAATTCATACTAAAATAACCCCAAGTTATTATTTTCGATCAATCTATCAAGAATTCGTACAAAATAACACTAAGTTATTCTTTCGGATCGATCTATCAAGAGTTTGCACTAAAATAACACCTAAGCAAATTCAGATTCATAATACTCAATCAAACACAAAGAACCTCAAAGAGTGCCCCAAGATTTCTACCAGGGGAACAAAAGATGAGAACATGCATCAACCCCTATGCATATGTTACTGATACGTCCATTTTGCATCATGTTTTCTTACTGTTATTTATAATGTTTTTATCCATAATAATGCCTTTTGGAGTAATTCTAATGCCTTTTCTCTCATAATTTGCAAGGTACACACCAAGAGGGAGAATTCTAGCAGCTGGAAATCTGGACATGAAAAAGCTACATCAGGCTACCTATTCTGCACGACTCCAAACAAGCTGAACTTTCACAGAGAATTTTTATGGAATATTTAAGAAATATTGGAGCAAATAACTACTAGAGGGGGCCCACCAGGTGGGCACAACACACCTGGGCGCGCCAGGGAGCCCAGGCGCGCCCTGGTGGGTTGTGCACTCCTCGGCCCACCTCCGGTGCCCATCTTCTAGTATATAAGTCATTTTGACTTAGAAAAAGTAAGGGGGGAGACTTTCGGGACGGAGCGCCGCCATCTCAAGGCGGAACTTGGGCAGGAGCACTTTTGCTCTCCGGCGGAGCGATTCTGCCGGGGGAACTTCCCTCCCAGAGGGGGAAATCATCGTCGTCATCATCACCAATTACTCTCCCATCTTGGGGAGGGCAATCTCCATCAACATCTTCACCATCACCATCTCATCTAAAACCCTAGTTCATCTCTTGTATTCAATCTTGTTACCGAAACTATAGATTGGTGCTAGAGGGTGACTAGTAGTGTTGATTACATCTTGTAGTTGATTACTATATGGTTTATTTGGTGGAAGATTATATGTTCAGATCCATTATGCTATTTAATACCCCTCTGATCATGAGCATGTTGATTATTTGTGAGTAGTTACTTTTGTTCTTGAGGTCACGGGAGAAATCATGTTGCAAGTAATCATGTGAATTTGATATGTGTTCGATATTTTGATAGTATGTATGTTGTGATTCCCTTAGTGGTGTCATGTGAACATCGACTACATGACACTTCACCATATGTGGGCCTAAGGGAATGCATTGTGGAGTAGTAAATAGATGGTGGGTTGCGAGAGTGACAGAAACTTAAACCCAATTTATGCACTATTCTGTAAGGGACCGATTGCACCCTAGAGTTTAATGCTATGGTTAGAATTTATTCTTAATACTTTTCTTGTAGTTGCGGATGCTTGCGGGAGGGTTAATCATAAGTAGGAGGTTTGTTTCAAGTAAGAACGTCACCTAAGCACCGGTCCACCCACATATCAAATTATCAAAGTAGCAAACACAAATCAAACAAACATGACGAAAGTAACTAGATGAAATTCCCGTGTACCCTCAAGAACGCTTTGCTTCTTATAAGAGACCGTTTTGGCCTGTCCTTTGTCTAAAGAGGATTGGGCTACCTTGCTGCATATTTATTGTTACAATCGTTACTTGCTCGTTACAAATTATCTTGCTATCAAACTACTCGCTACTTACAGTTTCAGCACTTGCAGACATTACCTTACTGAAAACTACTTCTCATTTCCTTCCGCTCCTCGTTGAGTTCGACATTCTTACTTATCAAAAATAGCTACAATTGATCCCCTGTACTTGTGGGTCATCAAGGCTATTTTCTGGCACCGTTGCCGGGGAGTGAAGCGCCTTTGGTAAGTGGAATTCGGTAAGGAAACATTTATATAGTGTGCTGAAATTTATTGTCACTTGTTATTATGGAAACCAATCCTTTGAGGGGTTTGTTCGAGGTATCTTCACCTCATCCGGAACAACAATTAGTTACCTCTCAACCTACTGCACCTACTGAAAATATTGAATATGAAATCCCTTCGGGTATGATAGAACAACTGCTAGCTAATCCTTATGCAGGATATGGAACTGAACATCCTGATATGCACTTGATACATGTGGAACAAATTTGTGGATTGTTTAAGCTTGCAGGTTTACCCAGGGATGAAGTGATGAATTTTTTACCTTTATCTTTGAATAGAAAAGCATTGGCATGGTATAGGCTATGCGATGATATTGGATCATGGAATTGGAATCGTTTGAAATTGGAGTTCCATCAAAAAAATGTATCCTATGCATCTAGTTCATCATGATCAGAATTATATATATAATTTTTGGCCTCGTGAAGGAGAAAGTATCGCTCTATCTTGGGGGAGGCTTAAGTCGATGTTATATTCATGCCCCAACTAGGAGCTCTCAAGAAAAATTATTATTCAAATTTTTTATGCTCGGCTTTCTCGTAATGATCAAACCATGCTGGATACTTCTTGTGTTGGTTCTTTTATGAAGAAAACTATTGAATTTTGATGGGATCTTTTGGAAAGAATTAAACGCAACTCTGAAGATTGGGAACTTGACGAAGGTAAAGAGTCAGGTATAAAGCTTAAGTATGATTGTGTTAAATCTTTTTTGGATACCGATGCTTTTCAAATGTTTAGCACTAAATATGGACTTGACTCTGAGATAGTAGCATCCTTTTGTGAATCATTTGCTACTCATGTTGAACTTCCTAAACAGAAGTGGTTTAAATATCACCCACCTATTAAAGATGAATTTAAAGAACCAGTACCAGTTACAGAAGAAACTATACTTTAAAATGTTGATCTAGTTGTTCCTTCTGCTTATATTAAGAAACCACCTTTCCCTGTTAGGATAAAAGAACATGCTAAAGTTTCAACTGTGTTTAAAAAAATCTATGTTAGAACACCTAAACCCGACGAACAAATTAAAGTAGAACCTAGCATTGCTATGGTTAAAGATCTCTTGGAAGAAGATTTGGATGGGCATGTTATTTACTTCTGTGAAGAAGCTGCTAGAATTGCTAAACCTGATGGAAAAGATAAACATAGACCTGTTGTTGGCATGCCTGTTATTTCAAATTAAATAGGAGATCACTGTTATCATGGTTTATGTGACATGGGTGCTAGTTGAGTGTTATTCCTTACACTCTATATCAAGAAATTATAAAAGACATAGCACCTACCGAGTTAGAAGACATAGATGTTACTGTTAAACTTGCAAATAGAGACACCATATCACCTTGTGGGACTATTAGAGATGTTGAAGTCTTGTGTGGGAAAATAAAATATCCTACTAATTTTCTTGTTCTTGGTACCCCGCAAGATGACTTCCGTCCCATTATCTTTGGTAGACCTTTCTTGAACACAGTAAATGCTAAGATAGATTGCAAGAAACAAATTATGGGTGTTAGCTTTGGTGATGAGTCTCATGAGTTTAATTTTTCCAAGTTTAGTAGAATCATCATGAAAAATAATTGCCTAGTAAGGATGAATTAATTGGTCTTGCTTCTATTGCTGTGCCACCTACTGATCCTTTAGAGCAATACTTGCTAGACCATGAGAATGATTTACATATGCATCAAAGAAATGAAATAGATAAGATCTTCTTTGAACAACGTCCTCTGCTTAAACACAATTTTCCTATTGAAACTCTTGTAGGTCTTTCTCCACCTAAGGGTGACCCTGCGTTTGAATTAAAACAATTGCCAGACACTTTGAAATATGCTTATCTTGATGAAAAGAAGATATATCGTGTTATTATCAGTGCTAACCTTTTAGAACATGAAGAAGAAAGAGCATTGAAAGTTCTAAGGAAGCACCGAGCTGCTATTGGATATACTATTGATGATTTAAAGGGCATTAGTCCCACTCTATGTCAGCACAAAATTAATATGGAACCTGATGCTAAACCAGTTGTTGATCATCAACGTCGGTTAAATCCAAAGATGAAAGAAGTGGTAAGAACGGAATACTAAAACTTCTGGAAGCAGGTATAATCTATCTGAAAGCTGATAGTAGATGGGTAAGTCATGTTCATTGTGTCCCAAAGAAAGGAGGTATAACTATTGTTCCTAATGATAAGAATGAGCTTATTCCACAAAGAATTGTTACAGGCTATAGAATCGTAATTGATTTTAGTAAATTAAACAAAGCAACTATAAAAGATCATTACCCTTTGCCTTTTGTTGATCAAATGCTTGAAAGATTATCTAAACACACACACTTTTGCTTCCTTGATGGATATTTTGGCTTTTCACAAATACCTGTATCTCAACCTGATCAAGAAAAGACTACTTTTACTTCTCCCTTTGGAACCTATGCTTATAGACGTATGCCTTTTGGTTTATGTAATGCACCTGCTACCTTTCAAAGATACATGATGGCGATATTCTCTGACTTTTGTGAAAATATTGTTGAAGTTTTCATGGATGACTTTTCTGTTTATGGGAAGTCCTTTGATGATTGTTTAAGCAATCTTGAGCGAATTTTGCAGAGATGTGAACAAACAAATCTTGTCTTGAATTGGGAGAAGTTCCACTTTATGGTTAGTGAGGGCATTCTCTTGGGTCATAAAGTTTCTAAAAGAGGTATTGAAGTGGACCAAGCTAAGGTTGATGCAATTGAGAAAATGCCATGTCCCAAGGACATCAAAGGTATTCGTAGTTTCCTAGGTCAGGCTGGTTTCTATAGGAGATTTATTAAAGACTTCTCTAAAATTTCTAGGCCTCTCACTACTCTTTTGCAAAAGGATGTTCCTTTTGTTTTTGATGATGATTGTTTAGAAACCTTTGAAACACTCAAGAAAGCCTTAATTTCTGCACCTATTGTTCAACCACTTGATTGGAACTTGCCTTTTGAAATTATTTGTGATGCTAGTGATTATGTTGTTGGTGCTGTTCTAGGACAAAGAGTTGATAAGAAATTGAATGTTATTCATTATGCTAGTAAAACTCTAGACAGTGCTCAAAGAAATTATGCTACTACTGAAAAAGAATTTTTAGCAGTGGTGTTTGCTTGTGATAAATTTAGACCTTATATTGTTGATTCCAAAGTAACTGTTCACACAGACCATGCTGCTATTAAATATCTTATGGAAAAGAAAGATGCTAAACCTAGACTTATTCGTTGGGTTCTCTTGTTACAAGAATTTGATCTACATATTATTGATAGAAAAGGAGCTGAGAACCCCGTAGCAGATAACTTGTCTAGGCTTGAAAATGTGCTTGATGACCCACTACCTATTGATGATAGTTTTCCTGATGAGCAGTTAGCTGCAATAAATGTTGCTAATAGTACTCCTTGGTATGCTGATTATGCTAATTACATTGTTGCTAAATATTTACCTCCTAGCTTTACATACCAACAAATGAAAAAATTCTTCTATGAATTAAGACATTACTTTTGGGATGACCCACATCTTTATAAAGAAGGAGTAGATAGTATTATTAGACGTTGTGTACCCGAGCATGAACAGGGACAAATCCTATGGAAATGTCACTCCGAGGCTTATGGAGGGCATCATGCTGGAGATAGAACTGCTCACATGGTATTGCAATCTGGACTTTATTGGCCTACTCTCTTCAAGGATGCACGCAAGTTTGTCTCATCTTGTGATGAATGCCAAAGAATAGGTAATATTGGTAAGCGTCAAGAAATGCCTATGAATTATTCACTTTCTGTTGAACCATTTGATGTTTGGGGATTTGATTACATGCATGGGACCTTTTCCATCCTCTAATGGTTATACACATATTTTGGTTGATGTTGATTATGTTACTAAATGGGTAGAAGCTATTCCAACTAGTAGTGCTGATCACAACACCTCTATTAAAATGCTTAAGGAAGTTATTTTCCCAAGGTTTGGAGTCCCTAGATATTTAATGGATGATGATGGTTCACACTTTATTCATGGTGCTTGGCGTAAAATGCTTGCCAAGTATGATGTTAACCATAGAATTGCATCACCTTATCATCCTCAGTCTAGTGGTCAAGTTGAACTTAGCAATAGAGAAATAAAATTAATTTTGCAAAAGACTGTCAATAGGTCCAGGAAGAATTGGTCTAGGAAATTAGGTGCTGCACTTTGGGCTTATAGAACAGCATATAAAAATCCTATGGGTATGTCTCCTTATAAAATGGTTTATGGAAAAGCTTGTCATTTGCCTCTTGAGTTAGAACATAAAGCATACTGGGCAGTTAAAGAACTCAACTATGATTTCAAACTTGCCGGTGAAAATAGGTTATTTGATATTAGCTCTTTAGATGAATGGAGAACCCAGGCTTATGAAAATGCAAAAATATTCAAAGAGAAAGTTAAAGGATGGCATGACAAAAGAATCCAAAAGCGTGAGTTCAAAGTCGGAGAATATGTTCTTTTGTACAACTCTCGTTTTAGATTTTTTGCAGGAAAGCTCCTCTCGAAATGGGAAGGCCCATATGTCATCGAGGAGGTTTACCGGTCTGGAGCCATCAAAATAAATAATTTCGAAGGCACTAACGTTGTCAACGGGCAACGAATAAAGCATTATATCTCAGGTACGCCTATCGTTGTTGAAAGTAATATTATCCAAACTTTGACACCAGAAGAACACATAAAAGAGTCCTTCCGGAACATCCCAGAATCGTAAAAATAAGGAGGTATGTGATACGGTAAGTAAACGGTCTACGGAAAATCGGTAATAATATTTTTTGTTAGTTTTGGAATATTTTAGAATTTTGGAAATAAAGAAACTCCCAGGAAACGTCCCCTGGTGGGCAAAAGATACCGTGGCGCGCCAGGCATGCCTGGCGCGCCCAGGTGGGTTGTGCCCATCTAGGGCACCTTTTGGGCTCTATTTTTCTTCTGTATAGTTGTCCTGCAAGATAAAAATTCTATATATACTTCCTGAACCTGTTAACCACCATACCGCAAGGAAATCCTCTGTTCTCTTTTCTTGCTGTTCCTGGTCAGATTTATCAAGCCAGGCATCACGTCTTCCTGCTCCTCCAACAACATGGAAGAAGATGCTTGGCTGATGAAGATTGAGACGAAGAGGGAGGAGCTTACAGACATTGTCAAGGGAAGCAAGGGCAAGCAAGCTACCATAAATCCATCCCCGGTGACAGCACAAGCACTGCTGGCCGAGGAGGAGGAAGAAGCTTCTTCACCACCAAAGGAGAACTGAGTATCGGGTATGGGCACTCCCCTTGGCTTCCTCCAAGCTTGGGGGAGGTGCCCCGGTATCTTATCATCCCACTATCCTTTTGCTTTTACTTATCTTAGTTCGATCTTCTTGCTTTAGATGAAATAAAGTTAGTTCGATCCTCTCTTACTTGAGAGTCTGCTTAGTGATCTATCCTCGTAATCGTGTGCATGTTATATAATAAAGTTAGTCTGAGTTTTGCTTTCTGTTGCAAGCAAAGAAAATAAATAAGAAATAAAAAATAAAAAAATAAAAGAAAGTAAATAAATCAGTAAGATCATATACTAATCCTATGGTAGGTGATAGCACCACATAAGGACAAGTATAAGTAGGAAATTTTATTAGAGATTGACAAACAGAGCATTAGTCAATGATGCAACTCATTAAAGAATTTATAAGGGAAGAGAAGATTCACATATAAACATACTATCCTAGAAATCTTTTGTAATTGTGAGTCCTCATCAAAATATTATATGCCAAAATTGTTGATGTTAGACAAGAAAGACAACTTAATGATTTTTGTATAATTATATTCACATAGAAGTCACATTGTCATAGATCCTTTAACATGTGATGCTTGGCCCCTATCTTTGTTAGTCAAAAATTCCGCACCAAGTAGAGATACTACTTGTGCATCCAAAACCATTAAACCCAAATCTTTTTCAAGTGTCCACCATACCTACCTATGTATTGAGCAAGATCCCTCAAGTAAGTTGTCATTGGTGCAAAAAGGCAATAAAAATTGCTTCTAAATATGTGAGATAATTTAGTGTAAGAGAAAATTGAGCGTTATACGAACTCGGATGACAAAGACTAAAAGCGACATACTGCATAATAAAGGTTGTCATCTTCAGGGGTAATACAATGTGACGTTCTCTTGCACTAAGGGATTGAGCATGCAAACAAATAAGTACCTCTGCTTCCCTCTACGAAGGGCCTATATTTCACTTTTATGTATTTAGTTTTATGCAAAGGGTCAAAGTTTTCCTTCTATTCCTTTTTATTTTCTCTTTTGGCAAGCAACATGTGGTGAGGAAAGATCTAGGCACATATGTCTAGTTGAATATAGATATCATGAGTTACTATTGTTGACATCACCCTTGAGGTTAGTATGTTGGGAGGCGAAACTATGAGCCCCTATCTTTCTAGGTGTCCAGTTGAAACATTTTACTCATGGGTACGAGGTGAGTGTTAGCAATCATAGAAGGCTATATGTTGGTTGAGTATGTGGACTTCCTAAAAGGCTCCGACATGTGACTCTTCCTGAAAAGATGATGAATTGTAGTTGCAAAGTTGACTGAGAACATAGTTTGTTGGTTTTTAATAGAGTTTTTGCTTTATACTTTGATTATGTGATGAACTGTTACTTATTCATGGGAAGTATATGATGCAAGTTCAATGATAAAATTCCTATGTTCAATTTTGTTGCTGTTATAATAATCAACATGATGCTTCTATGTCCGTATTTTTGTTTTTACCGACACCTCACTCTCAAAGCATGTGGACATGTTTTTCGATTTTGGTTTTTGCTGAGGACAAGCGAGGTCTAAGCTTGGGGGAGTTGATACGTCCATTTTGCATCATGTTTTCTTACTGTTATTTATAATGTTTTTATCCATAATAATGCTTTTTGGAGTAATTCTAATGCCTTTTCTCTCATAATTTGCAAGGTACACACCAAGAGGGAGAATTCTGGCAGCTGGAAATCTGGACCTGAAAAAGCTATGTCAGGCTACCTATTCTGCACGACTCCAAACAAGCTGAACCTTCACGGAGATTTTTATGGAATATTTAAGAAATATTGCAGCAAATAACTACCAGAGGGGCCCACCAGGTGGGCACAACCAACCTGGGCGCGCCAGGGAGCCCAGCCGCGCCCTGGTGGGTTGTGCCCTCCTCGGCCCACCTCCGGTGCCCATCTTCTAGTATATAAGTCATTTTGACTTAGAAAAAATAAGGGGAGAGACTTTCGGGACGGAGCGCCGCCGTCTCAAGGCGGAACTTGGGCACGAGCACTTTTGCTCTCCGGCGGAGCGAGTCTGCCGGGGGAACTTCCCTCCCAGAGGGGGAAATCATTGTCATCATCATCACCAACAACTCTTCCATCTTGGGGAGGGCAATCTCCATCAACATCTTCACCAGCACCATCTCATCTCAAACCCTAGTTCACCTCTCATATTCAATCTTGTTACCGAAAGTATAGATTGGTGCTAGAGGGTGACTAGTAGTGTTGATTACATCTTGTAGTTGACTACTATATGGTTTATTTGGTAGAAGATTATATGTTCGGATCCATTATGCTATTTAATACCCCTCTGATCATGAGCATGTTGATTATTTGTGAGTAGTTACTTTTGTTCTTGAGGTCACGGGAGAAATCATGTTGCCAGTAAACATGTGAATTTGATATGTGTTCGATATTTTGATAGTATGTATGTTGTGATTCCCTTAGTGGTGTCATGTGAACGTCGACTACATGACACTTCACCATATTTGGGCCTAAGGGAATGCATTGTGGAGTAGTAAATAGATGGTGGGTTGCGAGAGTGACAGAAACTTAAACCCCAGTTTATGCACTATTCTGTAAGGGACCGATTGGATCCTAGAGTTTAATGCTATGGTTAGAATTTATTCTTAATACTTTTCTCGTAGTTGCGGATGCTTGCGGGAGGGTTAATCATAAGTAGGAGGTTTGTTCAAGTAAGAACAGCACCTAAGCACCGGTCCACCCACATATCAAATTATCAAAGTAGCAAACACAAATCAAACAAACATGACGAAAGTAACTAGATGAAATTCCCGTGTACCCTCAAGAACGCTTTGCTTCTTATAAGAGACCGTTTTGGCCTGTCCTTTGTCTAAAGAGGATTGGGCTACCTTGCTGCATACTTATTGTTACTATCGTTACTTGCTCGTTACAAATTATCTTGCTATCAAACTACTCGCTACTTACAGTTTCAGCACTTGCAGACATTACCTTACTGAAGACTACTTGCCATTTCCTTCTGCTCCTCGTTGGGTTTGACGCTCTTACTTATCGAAAAGAGCTACAATTGATCCCCTATACTCGTGGGTCATCAATTACCCCAATTTCACCTCAGGAATCCGTGAGTTGAGTGCCAAAACACATATCAAGTGAGTCAATATGATACCCCATTGTCACCATGAGTATTCATAGCAAGACATACATCAAGTGTTCTCAAATCCATAAAAGTATTCAATCCGATAAAACAAAATCTCAAAGGGAAAACTCAATTCATCACTACAAGATAGAGAGGGAGAAACACCATATGATTCAACTATATTAATAAAGCCCGCAATACGTCAAGATCGTACCATCTCAAGAACAGGAGAGAGAGATTAAACACATTGCTGCTGGTACAAACCCTCAGCCCCGAGGGTAGACTACTCCCTCCTCATCATGGTGGCTGCCGGGATGATGAAGATGTCCAACAGTGATGATTTCCCCCTCCGACGGAGTGCCGGAACAGGGTCTAGATTATTTTTTCGTGGCTACAGAGGCTTACGACAGCGGAACTTCTAATATAGGGTTCTTCCGAGGGTTTTTAGAATATTTGATGATTTATAGGGCGAAGAGGCGGTGTAGGAGGCCACCGAGGTGTGCACAACCTACCAGGGCACGCCTGGGCCCCCAGGCACGCCCTGGTGGGTTGTGCCCCCCTAGGGGCACCCCTCTAGTACTTCTTTGGCCCACCGGGTGCCTTCTGGTCTAGAAAAAAATCTCCAAACGTTTCGCTGTGTTTGGACTCCGTTTACTATTGATTTTCTGTGATGTAAAAAACAAGCAAAAAACATCAACTGGCACTGGGTAGTATGTCAATAGGTTGGTCCCAAAAAATGATATAAAGTTGCTATAAAATGTTTGTAAAACATCCAAGAATGATAATATAACAGCATGGAACAATCAAAAATTGTAGATACGTTGGAGACGTTTCAAGGTTGGACATAAGTGCCCTGAAAGTTAGCTCGGATGGCATCCTCGAGCTCCTCCCAACATCCTATGGAGTCTTCGGGAAGGCTATTTAGGCAGTGTCGCGCTGGGCCCTTGAGCTTTAGTGGTAGGTACTTGATGGCTTGGAGGTCCTCTCCTCGTGCCATATGAATGTGTAGCAGAAAGTCTTCAATCCATACGGTTGGATCCATTGTCCCATCGTATGGCTCGATATTTACAGGCTTGAAGCCTTGTGGGAATTAGTGCTGCATCACCCTATCTATGAAACTTAGAGGGTGAGTGGGGCCCTCACTTGGGCTACGTCGTGCCAGAGTCTGTCTGTCATCCAGACTCATTGTTGTTCCCGAGCTCTGTCATTTCGGTCTAGACAAGCTTGGTATCTGTTTCGTCTAATAGGAGGGATTATCTTTCGGTCCGTAGATGGACCTTGTTAGACCTGCCCAAGCGTTCAGGTCGCATCATAGGTCATACTCGTAGGTTATTCGTAATGGCTCCTTGCCTTGACGGTGAGGTGGAGCGGGAGGCGGTTCGGCTTTATCAGCTGCCCTGTCCCGTCCTCGAGGGGGGTGGTCCGGCTGTTCTGCTCGGGTGTGCCTTGGAGGTGTGTGCTCTATCCCCTTGTTGTCGAATTGCGGCAGTATTCTTCGCATTGGGTAGCTCTTGGTTTGTCGTTCTTAGCCATACTCCTCTTCGGCAGCCAGGACCTTAGTCCATCTGTCATTGAGGGTATCCTGTTCAACCTTTATTTTTTGCTGTTGTTTCTTCAAGCTACGCACGATGGCAATTAGCCGCCGTTTGAACTGCTCTTGATCAAGCGGGTCTTCAGGGATGATAAAATATTCGTCACCCAAACTAACCTCCTCTTCGGAAGGGGGAGGGGTAGTTACTGTCTTTGGAGTCATTGAGGTCTTCATGGTTGAGCGGATCCTCGTGCTCCTCGTGATCGTCTCGTGGTTGTTCATTGGCGCTGGGGTCGTCGAGGTTGTCAGCATTGTCCATAGTGTTGTTCTCTCTGGTTTCCGTGTTGCTCGCATGGCTTCGACGCGCCTTGAAGCGGTGACGTTGTCTGCGGCGCTTCGACAGCTCATCGCTGGGCCTGCTGTTATCGTACCCGGGAGTGTCGTTGTTGTCTTTGAGAGTGTCCACCATGTAGACATTGTAAGTGGACATGGCCGTCCAGCGGCTGGTGACGGGGGGAGTGGCATTGGTGTTAGTCGTGGCTCCACTATCCTCGTCCATGTATTTGGGGTTTTCCGAACTGTAGTCCAACATGTTGGTTAAGGCTTCGACTATGGATACTAGGTGGGTGGTGGGCGGGCTGGAAAATTCCCTATAATTCACCTAAGGGGCTGCTGCACGCAGGCCAGGGGTGGATCCTCCCGAATAGCCATCATCTGGATTCGATCCACCGCCTCGTTTAATAAAGCGAGGGTCGCCGGACTGGTGCCGCTGAGGGCCGATCTCCGACATGGCGGGGCAAGGAATGATCTGGGTCTAGGCTGGATCCCGGTCTTCAAGGGCCGAGTCGAGCTCAAGGCCTGGGTTCGGCTTTATGGCCGGATAGGTAGGAGGGATTGAGGGTAGGACATGGTCCTCGGATGCTTCCTCTATATTAGGGCTCGAGGCCAAATAGGTGAGGGGGAGTTTGGCAAGGGATGATTCCTGATTTCCGAACATCGACCCATCACTTGGGCTCATGGCCAGATCCACGGCCTGGGGGGGAGGGTTCGGCTAGGACTGACACCTAGAGTTCGAACACCACTCCCATACTGAGGCCTGAAGCCGAGTCTTCGGTGGGCGTCATTGGCGTGGCCGAACTGGACCCCTAGTCTCCGGACATGGCGAAGACGTTCGGGCTCAAAGTCTGCTGAGGGGTTGAGGCCGATCCGTAGATTGGATCGAGAGAAGACTCCGGAGCGAGCCCTGTGTGGCCTATGGGAGTACCAAGCGAGGCCACAAATCCGGTGAAGACCAGATCACCTTGAGCATCCGCGATGTACTCCAGATTGTTGAATCTAAATCGGTGCTCGGGGGCAAAATTGTTTATTTGGTCTAGATGACCGGTTGGCACTACAAAAAAATACACTTCCGTGATGATACATGTTTGTCACAGTAGGTCGCATTTTTTGTCATGCATGTACATCCATGACGATTTTATGACAGAATCAAGATAGTCATACCTGTGCTGTCGTAGAAGTGTTCCATGACATTACCAAAATTATCATCACGGAAGTGTCCACTTCCATGACAATAAATCGCGCGTCATAGAACTGCTTTCGTCAAGGGTGGCCGGCACGTGGCATCCACCGTAACGGAATGCCGTTAAGCTATCGGGTCGGGTTTTGGATCCGATAACCCATTAACATCCCCGACCAATGGGGATTTTCCACATGTAAAATCATCATTGGCTGGAGGAAACACGTGTCGGCTCATCGTTAGGACAGATGTCATCCACTCATTGGACAAAAGGTGCCTATGATACGCCGACACGTGGCACGGCCCCCATTCCTGTGAAAAGGCCGGCCCGTTTGACTTGGTCACAAGGTGGCGGGCCGGCCCATGGAAAGCCTGTTAACGACCTGTTCGCATATAGCCCATTTACAGCCCGATAACCCAAGGCCCATCACGCCCTATCTGAATTAGGCCCAGTAGCGTCATCTGGGCCATCCAATATGATTCCAGCCCGTTTTCACTTCTGGCCCATGTATGGCCCATGACGTCTTTCAGCTCATATGAGGCCCTTTGTAACTTTTGGCCTATTAACGGCCCGTGGTGAAACTAGCCTGTAATGAACAGTGTATCACTTTACACCCATTAACGGCCCGTGGTGAATTTGGCCCGTAATGAACAGTGTATCACCTTATACCCATTAACGACGCGTTATTCCATTAGGCCATTTCCAGCCCATGTTATCTTTCGGCCTTCTCAGAGCCCATTTATTCTTGGGCTTATTTCCAGCATTCGTTTACTTACGGCCCGTTACTGTCATTTTCTGCTTGTGGGCCAAATTCAGCCTGTGGTTACAGTCGGGCCGTTTGTGGTCCGTTAATACGTTGGGCCGTTTTCGTAGCGTCATCAAATACGGCCTATTAATGGTGGCCCGTTATGATTGGCCCATGAATGGACGATTCCAACTCTAGCCCGTTTACAACCATAATGCGGTCTGTTTGGCCCATGTTTGGCCAATCGATCATACGACCCGTATAAGGCCCATTGATGATACGGCCCGTAGAAGGCCCATTGTTTCTACGGCCCGTAGAAGGCCCATTGTTTATACGGCCCGTCGAAGGCCCATTGTTTCTACGGCCCGTAGGAGGCCCAGTGTCACTACAGTAAATATTAGCCCATGGTTATTGTGGCCTAGTTTTAAAAAATAGGTTATTGCAGCCACTAGCAAACCGCGGCAAAAGAACTGCAATGACTACAAGCAAACAAATAAACAAGACAACAAGGAAATAAATAAGCAAGTAACTAAAGCTAGGCTATCACGGCTATTAGACATATTACATCCACTGGGCATTAAAATTCGCCACCAGTGCAAATATAGGGAACGAAGCAACATATCATATACACTGGTTGTCAAAGTTAGCGACCAACGCAAATAAACACTGCATCAAAACAAATCTAGAACTGAAACCACTTCAGAAGATCTCAAGAAACAATATCCTGGGTACCCATAATGCTGGCAACATGCTTAGCAAGCTTATTAACTTTCTCTTGTTTGACGCTTAAATCCTCTAGCGCTTGCTGTTGCACCAGGAAATATGCATTTGAATTCTGCAGGGACTTCCTCAGTCCTTCAGCTTCCTGTCGCAGCACAACTGATCAATGTCTTTCAACTTGAAGTTGAGACTCAAGAAGATGAACTGATTCAGGCAGCGAGTTCGAAGAGCTTGTGCCAGCAGTAGTGGCCAGTAACTCAAACACTGCATCAAGACAGGACTTTTGGGTTCTCTCACTGTCGTCAAGATAGTTTTTATCAGCTTTCTTGGAGACCAACAGGGATGTCTCACTATCTTGAACCTTATCTGCATTACTTCCTTTACCATTGGATAACGCGGTACTATTCTCCAATATTTTGTACGCATTCTAAATGAGAAACAAGCAGACACATCACATGTTTACCATGTTGTATATGAAACTCATTTTGGTAAATGAGTTTAGTAGTAAAGTGGACTGGATAACAGCATAAAGCAAACATATATCTATGTACCATGGTCACTTTATGGTCTATATCATTCTAGTTTTTGTTGCCAAATCAAGATAGAGACACAGTTCAAATAATATTTGTTCAAGACAAAGGAGAATAGACAGAATATAAGTGTGGGAAACTATAGAACAATAACAACACTTGTAATGTGCATGACATGAGAACATAACTGTTTATTCAATTGAAATTGAAATCAACACAGAGCAGGATACAATAGCAAACCAGTTAAAGAAACAGGTTTAAAACATACCTGTTGTGCCATTGGAGTTTTAATTCCATCCTTCAAATTTGAAAATAGTTGTTATGAGTAAATACAGTAATGTAAGAGCAAAGGAGTATGAACCATAGCTACAGAACCTGACCTGAGAACAAATCTTCTTCTCCTTTAAGCGTTGAGTTGGGATTCGGAGTGGTGGTCCTCGTGCTTTGGGTACTGCAGTTCCCTTACTAACTGCTCGTGTTTGGGTGCTCTGTGGTGGAGACGGTGCTGTGTCAACTAGAACTGGGTAGGGGTACAATCTGCGAGATTCTGGGTTATGTATGGTGGATCTGGTCCTTGGGCAAGTACAACTGTGGTTCTATCTGCATCAACTGGTAGCACTATCTTTTCTGAAGACCGTGTTGTTACTCCCTTAGATACTGCCATCACCCTCTCCAATTCAAATGGCTGATAAACAAGAAAAGTAATTGAAAGTATAGACATTGTATGATAGACAGGTGCAATGGATAGTGGGGAATAAAAGAGGGCATGAAATAATTCATATTTATGTTGTCTAACCAAACAGGATAGCATGACACAATTTCACATATATGATGGCTAACTAAACAGGATAGCATGACACAATTTCACATTATGATGGATAACTAAAAAAGATGGAAAGACATAGTTCAAAATATGAGACTATGTAAACAGGATGACATGATATAACTATATAATGTGTTTATTAAATAGGTTGGCATGCCATAATTCACATACATTCACGGATAGAATGCCATAATTCAAAATATGATGACTGTAAACACTAAATAGGATGGGATGATATTATAACTATACGATGTCTTTATTAAATGGGTTGCCATGCCATAATTCAGATAGATGATGTGTATGTACTATGTAAACATGATGGCATGATATAATTCAAATATATGATTTATATAGTAAGCAAGTAAACAGATGGCAATCCATATATGATGTAAAAACTAAGCAATGCAAGACAACATGCATGACATGGGTAATATAACCCTGCCAAGTTTGAGCATAGACCTTAAGGGGGAAATAGGACTGGTCATCAGTCTCTGAATCCTCCTCTGAGGAGCTCTCTGTAACCAGCAAGATGTCTACTTCAGCAGGTAGCATTGTCTGCTCTGAATACCTTGTTTTCACTCCAGATACTTCCATCACCGCTTCAAATGGCTGATGCACAGGAAGAGTAGTTGAATATACAGACGTTGTCGACAAATGGAACACGCAATACAGAAAAATGATAGCATGATATAATTCACATACATGATGATTGGCCAAACAACATGGCATTGCATAATTCACATATATAATGCCTTTGCAACAAGATAGCATTTTATAATTCACATATATAATGTTTTGCAACAAGATGGCAATGCATAATTCACATATATGGTAATTAGAAACTGAACAGGTGGCATTCACACAAAGCATGTCTAAACTAATCAAATTACATAGCAATGTGAAACACCATACACACGATATGAGCAACATAACCCAGCCAAGTTAGAGCATACACCTCGGGGGGGGGATAGGACTGGTCATCTGTCTCTGAATCCTCCTCTAAGGAGCTATCCGTAACCAGTGAGATATGCGCTTCGTCAGATAGCATAGTCTACTCTGAAGACCTTGTTTTCACTCCAGAATTTGCCATCACCGTGTCAAATGGCTGATGCACACGAAGAGCAGTTGAATGTACTAACATTGTTGACAAATGTAATATGTAACGACAAAAAAGGATGGCCTGATATAATTTACATATAAGATGACTGGCTAAGCAGGATGGCATTGCAAAATTCACATATATGATGCCTGGCTAAACAAGATGGCGTTGCATAATTCACATAAACGATGAATAAACTAAACAGATTGCATTCACACAAAGGATGTCTAAAACTAAGCAGATGACATATTTGATGTATAAACTAAGCAATGCAAGACACCATATGCATGATATAACCAACATCAGCATGCCAAGTTAGAGCGAAGACCTCAGGGGGTAAATAGGAGTTGTCTTCTCCTTCTGAATCCCCCTCAGAACAGATATCTTCCTCTCGATTACAATCTGAAATGCATGGAGGGGGGGGGGGCTGCCTTTGCGCCTACCATGGAGCAACGTCTGCATGAAATTTTATTGCCACGCAAGGCTCGTCTCTTTTGCTCTACATGTTTAGTTCCATTGTTTACAATAACTGTCATGCATAGGAATAAAACATAGTGAGATTATGTAAGGAGTGCATGCAGAAATCCAGAGTGCTGGTAGAAACCTGCTGATAGACCCAAAAACAATAATAGCAGGCAGATAATGGCTTCAGTTAAAAAATACAGATAATGGCTTCTTTACTGTTTGTTTCCCACCCAAGATGGAACTCATAGTAGACACCAGAGATTAACCAGATAGTAGATAGATACTATTGATTGCGGCCCCGATATGTACCCCACAAACATTTAAAAACTCAAGTTTGACAATTAGTTTGGAGCTGACTCAGAGTCTAATTGGTGAACAGGACGATAAAGTAGCATGTAATATTAAGCGATGCATAACGTAAGCAGACACGAAAGTGTGCGACCTCTCTTGCGGACCCATGTAGTCCTCAAGGTCATCTGCTCGGTTGATGATGGTAATGAAGTTTTCATGGCTGCCGGTGATGGGGAAGAAGATCTGAGGCGGTGAAAGACAGTCTGGAGGCCGGATCCCTGCTATGCTGGACCCTTTTGTCGTTGGAGCAGCTGAGCTGGGGTGGACAACGGCGCATCAGGAGCGGGACAAACCACGCAAGGTTTTCTTTGACAACTATCTGTAAGAGAAGTAATTCTGTAAGGGCTCGTTTGAGTTGGAGGATTCCAACAATGCAGGGATAGGAAATAGACAGGACTAGGATAGGAATGCACGTGCAAAACAAAGAATTTAAAAACACAGGATTTCTGCCAATCTGGGTGTTTGATTCACAACAATTGGAAGACCACATGATGCAAAGAAGCATGGTGAGATTAAGTCAAACCACATGAAAATGTATGGTTATAATGCTATTATGCTACTATCTCTTAGTCTTGTGCTTCATGAACAGGAATTTGAAAAGGTGGACAAGTGAAAATTAAAATTCCTACGTTTTTCTTTCAAGGAGACACTAAAGGAACAAATCTGTGTGCTCAGTGGAGAATATATATAACATGTAGAGTAAAAAAGAGATGCAACAAGTGTACAACCTCTTTGGTGAAGCCATGTCGATCTCAGCGTGATTGGGTTGGCCGGTGAGGATGCTCCGGCTGACTTGGCTATCGGAGGAGGGGAAGAAGATCTTAGGCGTCTGGAGATGGAGCCCGAGGTACTGCTCCGCTGTGATGGAGGGTTTCGTTGTTGGAGTAGCTCCGGTGAGTTGTACGACGCCGAGGCTGAAGCATGACAAGAGAGACAACAAACAATGTTAACCTGAGTGGAATTCTAATAGCATCTCCAATACATGATGTAAAATACATAACCACAAAGTGCTAGATGTAAAATACATCAGCCGCTCATCTCTAAACTTAACTGTCGAAACTGAACTTAACTATCAAAACTGAACTTAACTGTCGAAACTGAATTTTGTTGTCGAAACTGAACACACTAGCAAGGTGAGGCTACACGTCCGTCGACTAACTTTTCATCTTTGGTCAGTCGATTTTGCAGCCGTTGGATACGAAATCAAGGGCATGCGGTTCATCTTCAACCTCCACCGCCTGAGCCGCCAGCCACCACCGGCCAAACAGCAGCCCCCCGCCGCCCGTGGCCGGCGGTGCGCCGCCCCACCCACCCCGAAAACACTCCCCACCGCCGGTCCGCCGCCGCCCCGGCCATCCCTCTAGGCCCCCCCCCCGTGCCGAGATTTTTCTCTAGCGATCCCCACACCACCGCCCCGCCAACGCCCCGCCACCGCCGGCGACCACTGCCCCCACCCGGAACCCTAAGATAGATAGTGGAGGACCTCTCCGGCGAGCCCCCCTCCCCGCTGCGGCTGGTTCTTCCTTCACCCCGGCGAGCCCCCCCCCCTAAAAATCGACTGACCCAAAAGTCGATTCAGTCGACTGAAGTGTAGTTAAATCGAAGTAGCATCACAAGCAAGAGCAAGAGCGAGAGCAGCAGTGCGAGCAAGAGCAATAGCAATAGGAGACCAGGCAGGGGACCGGGAGCAAGAGCAGAGAAGCAGCGCGAGCGAGAGCTAAAGCAACATCAGCTCCTACTGATGTGGACGTCGCCGCCGAGGGAGCGACGCTATGGAGGAAGTGGTCGGCGACACCGTCGTGGATGGAGCCGCGCCGTGTCGGCTCGGGACCGAGCGCCGGCAGCACCATGAGATCGAATCAAGAAGAAAATGCGGCAATTAGTGTACAACCTCTTTGGTGGCGCCGATTAGGCCGCAACTTCATCCGAGGAAACGGTGATGATGATGTTCTTCCGGTGGTGCAGGTGAAGACCACAGTGTGGGAGTGGAGGTGGCGCGAAAGACGAGGTGAACATCGGGGCAGCTCCTTGGAGGTGGAGGATGGGGTGGCTGAACCGGCGGGACGATGAGATCGACGATTGATCCTCATCCGGTATGGTGGATGAGGGACGTCGAGGTGTTGCTGTGGACGACGTCGTCGGGGAAGAGGCTCCGGCTGGGTGGCGGACGAAGCAGGGTGTGGGGTTTTGTCGCGGGTTTTCGCGGCCTTGGTGTACGAATGGGTGGGCGGATGTGATGGCAGTGGGGAACCATGGCTTAGGGACGCGCTTGTCCAAAATGTGGGGTAAGTTACGAAAGTACCCCCACCAATTTGATGCGGTTCTTTCGGTTCAGGGGTACAACGGGCATTTCGCGTGTCGGGATTTCACAAGAGGTGGGAGTTTTCACGCGCATTTTAATTTCGGAATAGCAAGGCGCGGGTTGAGATGGAGGGAGCTGTCGGAGCACGACGAGACAAAGATATATCTTAAATATTTTGGGCTAACAAGCCGCGGGTTGAAAGTTTCGGACAAGCCTAACGTGTACTGTACCAAATCAATGCGCACTACAAATGTCATTCAAAACTTTGAATTCATGTTATGTTCAACTAAAATATTTCGCTACGTGTATAATGCATGCAACCTACTACTCAAATGAATGTTTTAGTGCATTCCAAACGTATATACTACCGCGTCAATATGAACTAAATTTGAATTCGTTTCTCTATTTGAATAAGATCTACAGTAATGATTGTAGTGAAGTCAAAGCATTTGAATTCGTTTATCTGTTTTAGTAAGATCTACAATCATCATTATTGTCAAGTTAAACCATTGTTTGTGTATTATCTTCACAGCACACCACATGATTAGTCTCGAGTTACGTATGAACTATGTGTACTATATGAACCCGAACTTGATTTTTTGAATCCACTTTACATTGATTCCAAATCACATTACATTTCTAGCTCTAGCTAGATCTTCATAGTCTAAACCATGTCTCATATGTATAATGTGTTTATCACATTATTTATGGTGCCCCGCCCGTACGCCTGCAAGTATTTAGATGTGAGTTGCAAACACCACACATTACCACAAATTCAAATAAAATGTGAGAATGTTCGATATATAGTATTGTTTAGATTGTTCTATATTTAGTTGTAAGCTGCAAACGCCACACATTATCACAAATTCAAATAAAATGTGAGATTGTTTGATGTATAGTATGGTTTAGATTGTTCGGCATTTAGCTGTGAGTTGCAAACGCTATGCATTATCACATTACGGTATAACATGTGCATAGCACGTGTATCACCGCTATATTCATGCATGCAATGTTTAAAACACTATGATCTCCTATTCAAATATATGAATCCACTTTCATATCAAATTATGATCTTTGTTAGTCTCTTACACCCACACAATCCTCTAACCTTTGTAGCTACCACTAACTTTCTCTCGTGCATGCACACGCCCTCCTCGCCCTCCCACTCCCTCGACATTCTATCCACCGGGCATATTCATTTTTTTAGGTTGTTCTCCCAGAGTCTCCACAACTGCTTTCTGACACACACCAATCAATAAACCTCTCCAGCGATGCCTGCCTACAACATACACACACACCTTCAATCTCCTCCTTTATGTGTCCTTGCCTCGTGTCTCTCATACGGTCAAACACACGTGTAAACTCTCGCCCCTCTTTTCATCGATCTCACAACCGCACACTCCTCCCCCTATGTAGCTAGTAGCTGGGCCTCTCGCACCACCTCCTAGCTCCATTCTCTCTGTCTATCCGTCTCGTTGGGCCTTGTTTGCCTCTAACAAATGGACGTACACCGACCGATCTCTCACTATACATATAGCTAGCTAGGTCCTTATAACTTGTTTTTACCCACGCGTCGATCGATCTACCTCATTGGTTGTGTCTCTCCCTTCCTCCGACAAACAACAATTGATCTACCGATCTAGTTAGGTTTGCTTACCAAACACATGGTTCCCCTTCATCATCCATGGATGCGTCCCAACAGATCTATCATGCATAGGCACACACAGAAACACATCCCCACTCTTATTGATAACATTGCAGTTCTATCCTCAGTTTGTCTAGTAGGCCTCTCCCACCATCTTCGAGAAGCAACTCCATCAGCCATCCAGCACTCTACCCATCTCCCTCCCTCTCTCTCTTCTCTCTCTCTCTCTATCCCATCATATTTCCCGTCCTTCAGTTATGTATGGATGTCGATCGATCTCCCTCAACATAGCTGGGTCTCTCCTTCTCAACACATATACGAGTCACTCTACTCTATAGTTAGGCCTCCGCCTACCCCTCCCCCACCCCTCCCCCCCCACACACAGATACATCGAGCGCTCTAGTCATGTCTCCCTGCCACACACAAACTTGACATGTGCCCTCTAACGTTCCGGTAGGCCAGTCGCCCTTTATCTTTGACTTGCACACACACACAACTTCGATGGCTCTCTTCATCGATCTCGCACCCACCCACTTGATCCTCTCTTCGACTCTATCGATAGCTATGACCCCTCCCTCTCTTCTCGTGGATTGCCCGACCCTCTATATATGATATGGATAGGCCTCCATTTCACACACATTGCATGAATTTTTTTGTTTGAGATGTCATCGACACATATTCCCACAAATAATTCACGAAATCAACCCCCACCCCCACCCCCACCCCCACCCCAAAACAAAAAACACTCACGAACGCGGTTTGTATCTCTCACACTCACCCACATAGGTGGGGGACGTGCACGAAGAGAAGAGGTGCATGCACGGTGCACGTACTCCCGTCTCTTTCCCAACCACACCCACGCGGGTACACGGTGGAGCTCATTTCTGTACGAAAAAGGCAGCCCACGTGGTAATTTGGCACATGTACTGGTTGTCCACTTGGTGGAGGGAGGATCGTCTACCACGGGTGAACAAACAAATTGGACTTGACACGTTGTGTTAAATTAAAAAAGAGGCAAACCATGTGGGGCCTACCTTAGAGGCAAGGCTCTATACACTTGAGTACTTTTGATGTGTCCCGTCAACTCGCAGAACAAGGAGAAGCTTGCTTAGTACGCCGTCTCCCCCGCCCACGGGCGCGGTGGCTCGCAGGATGAGGTGAAGCTTGCTCCGCCTTACGCCCGCTCCCTCGCCCATGCGCGCAGTGGCTCACAGTTCGAGGAGAAAAATTTACTACTCCCTCTGTTTAATCCTCATCCCTACTACCTTGGTTATAGAGATTATATCATATTGTTTGGAATATATATGTCCTTTAGTAGATTTCAATATGAACTACTAGTACATACTCCAAACACTGATGTATATAGACATATTTTAGAGTGTAGATCCACTCATTTTGCTCTGTATGTAGCACTCTCCCTCACTCCTCGACCCTCGCCCACGTGGTGGACGTGCAACAATTCATTCGGTCTCATATAGCCAGAATGATATATACTCCACTACCATTATTGCTCGACTTCCCGAAGAGGCGAAGAGCCAATTGCAAGGTTAATATTTTGGAGATGCCAAGCGCAAGGTTATAGGAGAACGAGTAGTAGGTGCCGCATCATTTATAAATAAAGTTTTTTTTCTTCAGTGGCATGTATGCAATATGATAGGTTCATATGGAGAGAAAAGGACACCGCTCCACTATATACATAGTCAGGACGGGCCAGGCTACACGGTTGCTTGCTGGGGTTGCTCTCTTTACACTCTCTCGCACAAAACGACTGTGGCCACATCTCTAACATCCCGGCGGATCACGTCCGCTGGGGAAAGGGGTGGATGCTTAGTGTAGATGCGGTCGCCATCGCCGACGGTGAAAACCCAATGTCGGCACGTCCCGATTAGGGGTCCTGGCCGTTCTCTCTCGCAAAGCCTGTGAGGTTGCCTTCGTCCCTTGCTCACTGCCGCGACGTGGGCAGTTGTCGCCTCCTGCCGCCCTCCTCAAGGTTGAGCTACGTCCCTCAGGTACAACTCCCTTTACACCTGGCTTGCACCACTACTCTAGCTGCCCACATCACTCCCTGTGGATATTTCTCTACTTCTTTGCCCCGCACATACCTCTACTGGCTTCTACGTACTGTATTTGTGATGAGTTTATGTCTCATCAACTAGTCCCAGTAATCTTATTCTAATCACGCTTCTTCAATTTCTTTGCCATAGGGATGCTCATCTTGATTTTGGTGAAACTGCACAAAATGATCCGATGGTCAAAAGGTTACAAACTTCATTTATTAGGAAGCTTGAACGTTGCCAACAAATTGAAGCCTGGTTACGGTTCACGGTTCAAGGGCTAGGGACTGCATGGATCGTTTTTTCTTTAGCTGCCTCTGTTCCTAAATAAGTGTCAACTTTAGTAGTAGTACAACTTTGTACCAAAGTTTGCACAAAGTTGAGACACTTATTTTGGAACGGAGGGAGTACATATTTGCTATGATCTGTCAATCATTGAGATGCAATAGCATGCATGTTAGTCTCCTTTGTATTTGATGAAATGTTGCAATGGGCAACCTTGGATGCAAGATACATGTAACAGAAGCTGGAAGCTTCATAGCATTGTACAAATTTATCTCGCTGATAAATTACAGTACGTACTATACTAGTACTTCCTTCATTCCTAAATATAAGTCTTTGTAGAGATTTCACCATGAACCACATGCAGATGTATATAGATGCATTTTAAGTGTAGATTCATTCATTTTGTTCCGTATGTAGTTCACCTAGTGGAATCTCTACAAAGACTTATCTATTAGTAATAGCTAGCCCCCACTACTAGGAATTCTCTATCCTCTCCTTGAGCCACATCATCAAAATTAATGTAGCCGTTAGATGAACTAAATCAGTCCATAATAGCCGTCGAATCTAGATGTTAAGAGGCTCCACACTAAGACACATGCAAGCATGCAGAAATACCGTAGCATGCATGTGATTGGGTTTTAAATCACATCAACATGTCTACATGCAAGCATGCACCGGTAGCATGCATGTAAGTGAGCTTATAAGTCCCATTAACATGTCAAAAAGAAAAATATAATCCCATTATGCAGTAGGAGTTGGCTGATCTTTTTTCCTTACGTGGGATGATCTAAATGATGATGGGAGTTTATTTAGTTTGGCTACCACATTTGTCATGCGGTTATAGAGTTTTTTTTAGTTCTATGAAATCGATAATTTTGCGCAGAGAGATATACGGCTGTTCCGCGGCAACGCGCGGGGACTCATGTCACGCCCAATATGCGACCCTATCCAAAAGGAACTCGAAGGTCCCACCAAGGATAGACCCGCATATTGAAACGCTTTTGCAAGGTGGATATCATTACATCAACATTACATAATAGATGGGGATACATACATAAGGCATACAATGCCACATGAATACAACATCACAATACATCAGAGCATCATCCGACTACGGATGAAACACAAACAGAAACTCAAACGACATCCACCCTGCTAGCCCAGGCTACCGACCTGGAACCTATCCCCTGATCGAAGAAGCAGAAGAAGAACTCAACGCAAGCAAGCATCGCTCTCGCGTCATGATCACCGAAACCTGTACCTGCAACTGTTGTTGTAGTAATCTGTGAGCCACGAGGACTCAGCAATCCCATTACCATGGGTATCAAGACTAGCAAAGCTTTAAAGGGAAAGGAAGGGGTAAAGTGGTGAGGCTACAGCAGCGACTAAGCATATATGGTGGCTAACATATGCAAATAAGAGCGAGAAGAGAGCAAAAGGAACGGTCGTGAAACTAGTAATGATCAAGAAGTGATCCTGAACTCCTACTTACGTCAAGCATAACCCAGAAACCGTGTTCACTTCCCGGACTCCGCCGAAAAGAGACCATCACGGCTACACACGCGGTTGATGCATTTTATTTCGGATCTGGTGTTAAGTTATCTACAACCGGACATTAATAAATTCCCATCTGCCTATAACTGCAGGCATGGCTTTCGAAAGATTATACCCTGCAGGGGTGTCCCAACTTAGTCCATGACAAGCTCTCGCGATCAACGAAGGAATAGACCTTCTCCCAGGAAGACCCGATCAGACTCGGAATCCCGGTTTACAAGACATTTCGACAATGGTAAAACAAGACTAGCAAAGCCATCCGATGCACCGACAATCCCGATAGGAGCTGCACATATCTCGTTCTTAGGGCAACACCGGATAGGTCAGCCTATGAGTAAAACCAACCCTCGAGTTGCCCCGAGGTGGCCCCGCAGTCTGCCCGGTTCGGACCAACACTTAGACAAGCATTGGTCCGGGGGGGCTAAAATAAAGATGACCCTCGGGTTGGCCGACCCAAGGGAAAGGATAGGTGGTGGTGAGGCAAATGGTAAAACCAAGGTTGGGCCTTGCTGGAGGAGTTTTATTCAAAGCGAACTGTCAAGGGGGTCCCATAAATCACCCGACCACGTAAGGAACGCAAAATCCGGGAACATAACACCGGTATGACGGAAACTAGGGCGGCAAGAGTGGAACAAAACACTAGGCAAAAGGCCAAGTCTTCCACCCTTTACCAAGTATATAGATGCATTAATAATATAAGAGATATTGTGATATCCCAACCAAAATCCTGTCCACCATGGAGAAATCTTCAACTTCACCTGCAACTAGCAACTCTATAAGAGGGGCTGAGCAAAGCGGTAATATAGCCAAACAACGGTTTGCATAGGAAAGGTGTCAAAGGTTAGAGGTTCATGGCAATTTGGGATGGCTTGATAAACAGGTGATAGGTAACGCAGCATAGCGATAGAACGAAGCAACTAGCATAGCAATGATAGTAGTGAGATCCAAGGTAGCGGTCATCTTGCCTGAAATCCGGCAAGGAAGAAGAACGAGTCAATGAAGAATACGAACGGATGAAGCCGAACCAAGCGTAGACGAACGAATCCTCACGATCGCAACGAAACAGGAATTATCGAAAAGAAGCACACAACATAGTAAACACACCACACATGAACAAGGCATGATGCACAACAAGCATGATGCATGACAAAGCTACATGAAGATACTCATGTCAAGAGATGATGCAAACAAGAGCAACACATCAAGGCAAGTTTAAATGAGGCCGGGAACAACATATAACAATTCCGGTAAGTCCTCATATGCATATTTCGAAATTGGTCCAGATCTGAATAAACCTTATGTTCAAGTTGTTAAACATCAAGTTAAGATGCACAAAGATGATCTACACGAGATTCTAGTCAAGTTACATATAAAGTTCATTTAGTTCGGAGCTACGGCATAGAAGATATGAGCAAAACAAGTTAAACATGACATTGATGCAAAATGCACCCAAACATCAAGAAAACACCTCAAGACAAGGATGCGACATGATAATATGAAGCTACATGCAAAATCAAGCAAGTTTCATATAGAGCACACTCAAAACGGAGCAACGGTTCAACACACACACATGAAACAAGTCATAGCAATAATTTGTCCAAAACAGCAACTAGGCATATTGCAAGCATCAAAACAACATGCTACAGGACCTCAACAAGAAAACAAAAGGCATGGGGATTATGTACAGGTTAAGTATTACAAAACATGAACACTGAGCTATCCCTAGAAATCACTAGAACATGCTCAAACACACATGGTAAGATTGCAAGTTATAACAATTTCAGACTTTGCAGAAAATAACATCACGAAGCAATGTTTAGAGCTATCAAACAGCATGTTATAGGAACTTATAATAGCAAAACAAGACATGGCATGAATCTACTAAATGCATAGATCAAAAGTCCCTTACTGACCATAAGCCAAAAAGGAACAGAAAATATGATGGCACCCACGTAAACATAGCAAGTTATTAAACGGATTCAAACATGGCAGGAACATAATTATGAAGGCATGTTAATGAGCTTGTGCAACTCACTACAGAGCAATACATGGCATGGCAGGGCTACCAACAGTAATAAGACATATTTGTGAAGCTAAGCATGGCAATATCAAGGTCATAGGGTGCATGGATCACTAGGAAAACACATGGGAACAAGTGAACTTAATGTTAACAGGCTGACAACAACATTATGAAGCAAATTTGGAGCAAGATATGAACAATCTACAGCAAGCTATAAATGCAACCAGGGGCACAGATGGATAGAGGATGACATGTAGATAAAAACATGTTTATAGAACATCTCCAGATTATGCATAGAATGATTAGTAGCAATATGTTTATATAGCATCACGAAATAACAGATTCAGCCCACCAAAACAGCAACATCATGAACACTACTTAAAAAGCTCGATACACTCACCACAAGTCATTGCATGACAAGATGAGCATAGCATCATCAAGAATACATGTTTGTGAAACAAACCAAGTCAAGAACAAGTCCATAGCATGCAAGGATCAACTATAGCAAGCTTGGCCAAATTGAATAACATGTAAACAATCTGCCAGGAAACATTTTGAAGCAAAAGTAGAGCACAAAAATGACATGCTAGACTACTCCATAATTGCAACCAGATGCATGAATGGATAGACAATAACCACATGTTTAAAACATCCTTACTGAAGTATCTCTAAATATGCATGGATCTCTCTGTAGCATCAAGTTTACATGGCATCAAAATAACAGCAGAACAGGGACTAAAACAACAATATCACGATGCCTAGTTTGCATGCTTGTGCTAGTCACCACATTGATCACAAAAATACATGGTAAGCACCTATGTAAAGAAGACATAGCATAGTTCAAAACACATGTAGACATCAACCTCATAGGATGCACACATCAATCATGGCAAAAATGACAAAAGAGCTCGTTCTGATAACAGACAGCAGAAAACATCATGAAGCACTCTTACAACAATGATTCAGGTATCAAGATGATCTCAAATGAATATGATGCAATGGAATGAAATTATGTACTCGTTGAGACGGACAATTTGACATATTACACGCACAAAACGGAGCTACGGATGCAGAGATACGATGGCATGAACATGGCATGAAAATTACACAGAAACGGGACAGTCATTTCTGAAGAAAAAAACGGGCGCAAAATAACTAAACTGCGACCGGGGCAGAGGATAGGGGGGTTGCTCACCCTGGGCTCGGCCCACGAAGAGGAAGCAGGCCGGGGTGGAGGCTGGACAGGGCGCTGGGCTGGGGGAGTCGGGCTGGACCGTGGCTCACGAGGCCTGCGGGGCTGGAGGAGCAGGCCTGGCAGGTCGGGGCCGTGATGGGCCGAGGAGGGGTCGCGGGCCCATGTGGCTGGCGGCCTATCGTCGTTCTCCTCGTGCCTGAGGCGCACGAGCAAGAAGCAGGGGGCGGCGGCGCCCGTAGTCAATGGCGGGGCAGCAACAACTCCGGCAGGTGAGGGCAGCGGGAAGGACCGGGGAGGATGGATCCGGGTGGATCTGGCCCCGGCAGATCCATTCCCGGCGGCGGATCCGAGCGCGGCGGAGCTCCATGGCGGCGTCCGGCGAGGAGCTCTGCAGGGGATAGGGGAGAGGTGTGAGGAAGGACGGAGGGAGAGGGAGGCGCGGCGCCGGCGAGGACCTGGAGCCGCGGTGGCATTCGACGGCGGCGAGGACGGGCGTGGGGAGCCACGGGGAGGCGCGTGCGGCGGACGACGGCCATCGGCGGGGTGGGAAGATCTTGGGCGCGCGGGACGAACCCCTGGCTCGGGCGCTCGCGGGCGCCTACGGGCTGCGGCGGCGGGCGGCTCGGGCCCGGGCGGGCCCACGATGGGCCTCCAGGGCCGCGGCGAAATGGGGGGAGCGGGGCGCGTCGTGGCGCCCTCTGGTTGGACGGGGCGGCGGCGTTGCCCACTGGGGTGGCGCCACGTGGCGACAGCGAGGTGGCGGCGCGAGAGGAGGCCAAGTGGCGGCGGCGGAGCAGATCTGGCGGCGACAAGTGGCGGGTGGAGGCTGGGGCTGCACGGAAAATGAGGAGGAAGGTGGAAGAAGGCCAAAAATGGCAAGGGGGGCTGCTATATATAGCAGTTTTGCTAGGGTTTGGGTGGTTTGAGGCCGTTTCGGAGCGTACGATCGCCATCAAACGGCTTTGGAGCGGAGAGGGATTATGAGAGGGGTTGGTGGGCTGTGTAGATGGGCTAGGCTATAAGGAGAGAAGAGATAGCAGCCCGGCACGGGTTTTCGGAGATCGAAAACACCCGACGAATAAACCGGCAAGGGTGCCGCTACAGATGACATTTGGGCTACCAAACGAACTCCGAATGCGACGAAACTTGGCAGTCGGTCTGTCTACGCTATAATAAGACCGCACGACAAGTTGCAACGCATTCCGAGAACATTTTTTATGCCACTTATAAAATAATATTTCGGAGGTGCCGCGGGCGCGTGCGAGTGCGCCTGTGCTCAGAACGGACAACGGAGAGAACCGGAAGGACCCGAACGGATGCAAGTTTTGAAACACATGCAGATGAAATGCAGATGATGACATGGCAATATGCAACACGCAAACAAATGACATGGCAACAACGGCGAATAATTGGCGGACTCCTGGCGCATCGAATCCGGGGCATTACAACTCATCTAGTAATATTTACGAACATAGGGAGTACTATGTAAAGAGTTAGGTATCACACGGTGATAGTGTGAGGTCGGCCATGTAATCACTGAGCCTGCGTGTTTTCACTGCTTTTGCACTCCTCCGCTGTAAGAATGGAGAAAATTGTAATCTAGTAGTACCTCCTTTCACCGAAAGCGTGGGACATCCAGCAGTCCAACCACCTCAGTAATAAAGACCAATGAGCCGTCAAATCACATAGACCTAGCAATAAGTTGGACGGACGAAGCAACCATCACTCTTGCGCCAGTGAGAGGTCGCATTCGCTCTACCAGGGCATGAATGAGGCACCGATTCTTTGGGGCGGTGCTGGCCGTTTCGGGCGGGAAGCGCGCGCGGGCGATGGAGGGGCTTTGGGTGGGCCAGGCTAGTCAGGAGCGGGCGTGGCAGCAGTCCGCATGTCCCTACCGGACACGCCCGGAAACGAGAGGGTGCACCGACTCTCGCGGCTAAAATCATACACTACACACCATCTCTCTATAGGAGTAGGTCGATCTGTCGCTCTCTCTAACACACACATGCTGTTAAACACACACACACACACACACATACACACACACACAAGCACGCACGCACCTTGGTCCCGTTGCACCTTCTGTGATTTATTACACCTAGATGGAGAGAGTAGTAAGTATAAAAGATACAGTGGCACACTGACTTAAGTTGAATACAAGTGCCCAAAATTGTGTGCACGTTATAATAATGATTCACTTAAAATAGTACATGAGCGAACAAAGGGATCAATTGGACAGTGTTCCCAAGCAGTAGCGAGATGTGTGAGGTAAGATACACCGCTGGCGCTTTGAATTTTTCTTATTAATTGGTTTGTTTCACCCTCTGATTGGTGGGACCCAACGTACTACGTTGAGAGAGGTAAGGTGGCTAAGGCTGCATTATTTCTACACCACTGTGGATAGTCTTACCACTAAAGCCACATGACACGATTATGATTGAAATCCCAATGACTCCCACACGAATGGAGGAATATATAAAAGGTTATTTTCCTCTTGTTGAACATAACGGGAGGGTTGTGTAGCTGGTTAGCCTGCTCGCTCATCAAACTTGAGGTCTCGGGTTCGATAACTACACTTGAGCATAATTTGTGCCAAGAGGATTCTTTGACTGGTCAAAATGGATGGATACGGAGCTATACGATCTCGTAGTAACCGTATAATCACCTCATGACGTAGAAAATGCAGCCTTGGTGCTTGTTTTCTAGGGTTTGCACGCTTCACACTCTCTCTCCAATATATGTATACACGCTGGAGCCTCAGCGCTTGTAGTTTCTCTCTTCACACTCTCTCACCCTGTACAGATCTAAACAAGACTTCGTTGGCCTCTCTCTCCCCTCACTGCTGCTCAAAGAGCCAGCAGGATCCGTCCGCTGGGAAGGGAAGGAGGCTTAACACTGTCGACATCGGCGAGGGAGGGAATCAACTACCGGCGCAGCTGTTCGCTTTCACCCAACAGCGACGCGGGAGGGCCTCCGACCCCTTCTTCTTCACCGCCGTCCCGTCGCCCACCGAACCACGCCCCAAGAACCTTAAGGTATAATTTACTTACTCCACATGCATTGCTCTAGTTGCATGTATACCATGAATCTAGGATGTGGTTCAAAGAGGAAAGGAGTGGGGGAAATTAGTGGGAAAAGTTGTATATAGCATGAATCTAGGACGTGGTTCAAATAGGAAATGAAGGGGGAAAGTTGTACAGCATGAATCTAGGACGTGGATCAAAGAGGAAAGGAATGGGGGAAAGTAGTGGGGAAAGTTGTATCGCATAAATCTAGGACGTGGTTCAAAGAGGAAAGGAAGGGGTGAAAGTACTAGTACAGACTGGCTATCCAGCACCTACGTTGGTCGAAAAGGGAAAACAATGACAAACGCAGTACGCACATCTGTAACTGATCTTTTGTTTTGGGGGACAAGGCTGTAGTGTTTGAGCAGGACTAGATTTGTTGCGCTCACATAGGGAAAGGTGTCTAAAGATAACAAAACTGGGACCAACACAAATATGCTCCTTGGTTGTTCATTCTTTGTTGCAACAGACTGGGCATGACCACAGTACATCGGTAGATGCACATGGTGCTGGTGCCTCCACTGTCCCGTGCAACTCATTAGTTGTTGTTAATCTAAGGGCCTGTCTTGTTAAAAACTCCCTAGTCCCTAGCTGCTTGGTTCCAGGGACTAAACATGGACTAGTGGTTATTAAATGACATGCTAAAAGACCATGTTATTCCTAGTAATCAACTAATAGAGACAAGGTGCGATGCGTGGCAGGGGCAACTGTTGGAAAAAGTCCCCAAAAGACTCCCTCGGGGTCTTCTTTCTTTAGTCCCAAATGCCCACTTTTAGTCCCTAAAAGTCCCTCCTGTTTGGTTTAGATGGGACTGACACGGTGTTTTTTTAGTTCCTACACCAAAATGTCCCTGTAAACAAACACCCTCTAATAATGCCGCTGGAAAATTGATGCAATGCCACAGTTAAAAGAAAATTACATGTTTAACGAATTTTATTGTTAATATAATCTCTATGTTAATATTAATCAATGCCACCGTTTGAGAAATGCTACTGTCTTGCTTTATTTCCCATTTAGATAAGGTAGATGCTTCTTTTTGTTTGCTTCTATGTCATCCACCGTAATTGACCACTAATTGTTTCCTTTGCACCTCCGTGTAAACAGGGTTATCTACTTCACCTTGTTGCCATTGTGACCTTTTGTTGCACTGCACAAAACACTTTTGTTTTAAGAGTGTTTTGTGCAGTTCAACCAAAATGTCACACCGACAATGTTGCTGGATTGCTTGATCTTTGTGGAACTACACAAGAGGAGATCTTACTGCCTATCCGTGTTGGCAAATTTGGTTTAGATCTTCTTCTTGTGAGTTGTTTGAATTCTGCATCATGAGAGGTCAGTACTAGCCTTCTTTTACATGATTCTGCAGTGTGCTTTCATATGTTGTGCTACTTGTATGATAATGTTGCTTGATTTTAGTGAACTGCACGAATGGAGACAAGACTTCCAATCTGTATGTGCACCGTAATATCCCATTGAGGTAAGATAAGGATATTTCACAACTGTTGGCCTGTATTTTGCCACTTTTATCAGAAAATTAAGTTTAGTACTATACTTGTGCTCCCTAATTGACATGCCAAATCTTACATTGAAGGCCAAGTTTGTCTGTTATTGAACCAAGAGATGAAGGGGAAGAACAAGTGAAAGAAAAACAAAAATCAACTCCCGGTGCTGTAATGAAGCACTGACCTGTGATGACACAAGTAATGATATAGTTTTGCATCTTAATTTATTGCTATTGCTGGAACTAGCAATTCTTTTGCCACTGATTTGATGCCACTCTTGATGTAATACATAATTATCTCTACTTGTGCAAACAGGGATCTTCTTTGAAGATACCATATATTTTAGTGGAACTGAAGAAGAAGATGTTGGAAACATTAAACTAATCGAGGAGTATATAGTAAGCATGGCCACCACCCTAGATAGAAACAGATGGTTCCAGAGAAGTGCTTCATCTATATGATCTACACAATAAGCCTCCTGACAAAGGTTGGTACTCGCCCACTGATTTCATCCATATGATTGAGCTTTGTCATCTCTATTGGTGTTGTGCTACTATTTAGATACTGTCATGAAAAAGTGGTATTGTCCTTGAGAAGTGCTTCATCTGTGATGTTTTAAACATTTCCTTTCCTTTTTTTCGAGCAAACAGGGATGCTAGCATTTAGTAGTCCTCTTGTCTTTGCACAAATGGATCATCTTCCTCTGAAGAAGAATATGGAGTACGTGAAGTGACTAGTTCCGATTATGCCAGGATGAAGAAGCCATGTCTATCTTCTCATCAGAAGGAGAAGTTGAAGGATGGTTCCCCACAAGACCAAACTAACTTCAGCTCAGAAGGACTAACAAATCTCCATTTTTTGCTGTGATGTGCGAGTAAAATGTTGTTCTAGGATTCTTTCTGGTGAGTTCCATTTTTCTAAAAGTGGGCTCAACATGGACCATGTAGGTGCCTGTTTAAACTGTCAATTCATAGTACAGTTTGCTTTATAATAATCACTTTTTTGTATTTGTGCAAATAGGGGTGCTTAGCTTGATTTCAATGGGAACTGCACAAAATGTTCATGAATACATCGAATCATTCATTTCCACCACAAGAAAGGAGGTGCCGATAAGTTCAAGGCGTTGCAACATATAAGGGTGAAATCATACAAGCTACGTGCGAATTTGGTTGATTTTGGTGGAACTGCACAAAAAGAACAGCTGGTTTATTTAGCACGAGGTGCCATGTCAATGTCCGAACTGATGGCAAACCCTGCACATTCCACAATGTAGGCATTTGATATTTTGGAATGGGACAACCTTGTCAAATTTTGCTCATTGATTTTAACAAGACATGCGTTTGATATTTTCGAATGGGACACCCTTTGGTGTCAGCAGCTTCGATCAATTTTTTCTTTATTCTTTAGTTGTGAAGTAAATATTGCCTCTCACATGTGAGTCGCTGAGATGCATAATCATCAATTGTTTTGAATGTTCTCTATGAATTGCCAGCCCTGTGTGTTTGATTGCAATGTACAGAAACGCTAAAAAGCTGCTCAAACTCTTTGTACTCCTTCTGTTCCTTTTTACTTTGCACATTGTGAAAGTGCATACTTTTTTGTATAAGATTGGTCAAAGTAGAGATACTTTGACTGCAGACAAAACTTGTATGCAGACTAGAAAGAACCGGAGGGAGTACATGTGAAACTACTGCAAACGAGGTGATCACCCTGGGAATAATGCTAGTACGTATTGTTTTGCATGTTCATCCAATGCCAGTGATACAGGAATTCGAACTAATCGAAATAAATTCATTCATATGGTCGGACTTCATATAATAATGCCGGATTTCATTACATTTCATACATTCTTCAACTAAAAAGGGGTGCACTGGAGGTATAATTAATTAACTGAAGCTACCCACATGTGTCCCGCTGAGCCGAACAGAAGCTTCAGTGACTTAACTGCAGGCGCAGTTGTGTAACTGACATGTGGCCTGTTGGGCCCATGTGTCAGTCAGCCAACTGCACCAGCAGTTAATTAGAAGCGGCGTTCTTCTCCAGCGCAGCTCTCCGACTCCACTTCGCTGCCAAGAAGCTAACCGGCGGTGGCGACCTACCGTGTTCTACTCTTCCTCGTTTTCTGTGTGGCGCGGTGTCACGTCCCTAGCCTTGATATGCACTTGGACTAGTTGGTTGTTGCATCATGTTTAAATTTCTCTTAAACCTGAAATGGGGATCAACAAACCCCAGCACCCCCCTGAAAATACCAGGTTCGACTTAAAAATATTCTCAATGAACCCAAAATGCTCTTCAAAAAAGTTCATTATTTTTGGATTGGTCTAGAACCTCTCCCAAAAATGGTGCACATTTTTCTAGGCCATTCTGGATTTTAGAATTAAATCTTACGGTATTTGCATTTGGGCATTTAATTGCTAAATAATATTTTAAATGCTCAAATAATCACAAACTGAAATGTTTGATGTTGGAAATATTCCAAACAGTGACATTGAGCAGTTTCATGATTTTTGGAAATGCCCTGGCATTTTTAATAAAGCCAAACACAATTACAGAAAATAGAAAATGAAAATAAAAGAGAGAGAGAGAACACCTACCTGGGCCACTTACCTGTCCGGTCCAGCTGGCAGCCCACCTGTGCGGCCCAGCCCACCTGTCCCCTCCCATGTCGTCTTCCTCGTGACAGAAGGACGCCGGGCGTGTGCCCCGTGCGCGGCGCCACGCGCCCCGGCCACCTCCTGCTTGCCGCTCCCCCTCGATGCTCTGGACGCCCTGGACGTCGACACGCACCCCCGACCCCTCTCACTCTTCCCCGAGGCCCCCCGCCCCTCTGCTCCCTCTCTCTCGCATGAACCCGAGCGCAGCCGTCGCCGCCGACTAGAACCACCGCGGCCACATGCCCTCCCTCGCCTCGCCGACGTGTCCATGGCCTCCGCCTCGACCCCCTCTTCCTCCCCACCGAGACACGCCCTGTCGGAAGCCCTGCAACGCTGTCCTCGACGTCATCTTCGTCCTCTGCACTGACGGCTGCCGTTGCTCGATTCGCCGCCCACAGAGCGTCCCCGGCCTCGCCCTCGCGCTTGTTGGACTCGCGTGAGTCACTGACATGTTCCCCTGCCGTTTGGCCGCTCTAGCCGTTGTTTCCGCCGGACCTGAGAGCTCACCACCGCCCACCCATGTCGCCGCTGTGGCCACCGTCACCTATAGCCGCAACCGAGCGCGTCACTGCACTCAGTGCACTCCCAGGAGCCCGTAGCGCCCACCAGCTCCTCCTCCCATGCACTGTGGCGCCGAATCCGTCGTTGCCCGAACTCCGCCGCCGCCTTGGTGCTCGCCGCCGTCGGCTCAGGCCACCCGAGCTCCTCCCGTTCGCTCCATTAGATGTTCCGCATTGCCAGCTAGCCGTAGCCGCAAACCACGAGTAAAACGGTGCCCTGTAGAGCATTCCCGAGCCGCCCCGTCGTCCCTGTCATCGCCGGCGACGAGCCGTGGACCAGGTCCGGCGGGTTTGACCCCGTTTGACCGGGGTTTGACATTCCCCTGAACCACTGACGTGTGGGCCAGGCCCCTGCTTAATTAAGCGATAGATTGATTAGTGTTAATTAACTTAGTTAGTTAGGTTAGCCACTGACATGTGGGCCCAGGCCTTAACTAAACTAGATTAGGTTTAGTTTAATTTTAATTAACCCTGTTGGTTAACTGTGTCACTGACGTGTGGACCCCACATGTCAGGTTTGACCTGGACCGGGTCAGTTCACCTGCTGACGTCACAGTGACGTAGTGCTGACGCCATAACTCATTTTCTGGATTAATTTTAATTCAAAAAATTCCAGAAAATGCCCAAAACTTCTAAAATTCATATAAATTCAACAGTAACTCCAAATGAGATAAATTATATATGAAAAATTATCAGAAAAATCCAATATATCCATCTGTACCATTTTCATGCATGTTAGAACAACTTATGGCTGCTGTTTAGTACAAATCATATAAATGACATTTGAATTTCACATATGGAGTTTGGATTTGAACTTACGGTTCAAACCAACTTCATTTAACTTGCTGCTAGTTGCATTAGCCCAAACCACAGCATATTGCCATGTCATGATCATGCATCATATTGGGCATTGCATTGATTGTGTTTCTTCTTTGTTTGTCGGTGCTTGTCCCCTCTCGGTAGACGATGTTCCGACGTTGTGATCGTTGACACTGATGAAGACTCAATGCTATCTTCAGAAGTGCTAGGCAAGCAAAACCCCCTTGTTCATTCTGATACAATCCTACTCTCTCGCTCCTGCTCTCTTTTACTGCATTAGGACAACACCGATTCATCTGTTACTTGCTGCGGTAGCTGAACCCCTTTATCCTTTGCATGACCTGTCATTGCCACAGTAAATAGATGAAACCCACTAGCATGAGTAGGAGTTGTTTGAGACCTGTTGTGCCTACTCATTCATGCTTGTATGTCATGCCTGCTACTGCTTAGAGTTGAGTCAGGTCTGATTCATCGGGGATGAATCAGAGGCGTGTGAACATGTCCTACTGTGTGTGAGCTAAGTGTGTGAACACGATTTGGTAAAGGTAGCGGTGAGAGGCCATGTAGGAGTACATGGTGGGTTGTCTCATTGAAGCCGTCCTCAGGAACTGAGTTCTGTGTTTGTGATCCATGAACAGTTACTACCACACATTGGGCTCCGGGCGCTCCAAGCTCTCTCGACTTATTAATCAACATGATCTCTGTCCAGGAGTTGCAACTAGTTTCTGGTGTTTGTAGGTAGTGTTAGTAGTCTACCAAGTGGCACCCGGTACAGGTGGGCTTGGGACAGACTAGGCACAGTGGCCCGGTGTACCAAGTGGCACCCAGATGGTGGACTTGGGAACCCTGCACACATCGTTTGGGGCCGTGAGCGACACCCCGGTCGGATCTCCTTGCGGATGGAACCCGAATAGGCGACAAACCTGGACGAGAGACTTGTGTGGTTAGTAAGGTCGTGGCCGACACCCTCGTTGGGCTTCCGCTTGAAGGTTGCCGAGTACATGTCGTGTAAACGGCGGTAAGTGGTGAGAGCTTGTGTGAAGAAGTACACCCCTGCAGGGTTAATATGATCTATTCGAATAGGTGTGTCCACGGTAAAGGACTTCTAGGTTGCCTGTACAGTTCATAGACAAGTGAAAGTGGATACTCTAAAATACGCAAGATAAGCGTGAGTGCTATGGATGGCGTTCTCGTAGGGAGACAGGAGCGGATCCATAGTGGTGTATTGATATGGTGAATATGTGGACTCGTGTGCCACCTCAAAAGAGTTACTTGCAGTCGTAGTTCAGGATAGCCACTGAGTCAAAGCTGGCTTGCTGCAGTTAAACCCCACCATCCCTTTATTGATAATGATGCATATGTAGATAGCTCTGATGTAAGTCTTGCTGGGTACATTTGTACTCACGTTTGCCTATTTTATGTTATTGTAGAGAGATTTCAGTCTCGTTAGTAGTTCCGCGTGGACTTCGACGTTTAGCTTGTTACCTGAGCTACGATCTTGTGCCCTCGGCAGGATCTGGTAGATAGTCAGGCTTCGCAGCCTTTTTCATTTGTAGATGTCTGTACTCAGACATGTTAAGCTTCCGCTTGTGCTTTGACTTGTATGCTCTGAATGTTGGGTCATGAGACTCATGTTTGTATTATCTCGCTCCTCGGAGACTATTGAATAAATACATTGAGTCGTAGAGTTATGTTGTGATGCCATGTTGTATTTGCACATATCAAGCATATTGCGTGTATGATTTGAAATGCTTGATATGTGTGGGATATGACTATCTAGTTGTTTATCCTTGGTAGCCTCTCTTACCGGGAAATGTCTCCTAGTGCTTCCACTAAGCCTTGGTAGCTTGCTACTGCTCCGGAACACTTAGGCTGGCCGGCATGTGTCCTTCTTCGTTCCTGTGTCTGTCCCTTCGGGGAAATGTCATGCGGTGTCTACCGGAGTCCTGTTAGCCTGCTACAGCCCGGTTTACCGGAGTCCTGCTAGCCCAGTTGCTACAGCCTGGATTCACTCGCTGCTGACCGACACATTCGTTGTTGGGTCATGTATGCCTATCCCTGTAAGTTAGTGCCACTTTGGGTTCACGACTAGCCATGTCAGCCCGGGTTCTCTGTCATATGGATGCTAGCGACACTATCATATACGTGAGCCAAAAGGCGCAAACGGTCCCGGGCCAGGTAAGGTGGCACCTGTGGGAATACCGTGCGTGAGGCCGCAAAGTGATATGATGTGTTACATGCTAGATCAGTGTGACTTAGGATCGGGGTCCTGACAGCTTTGGTATCAGAGCTTGACTGCCTGTAGGATTACCAAGCCAAACTGGTCGAAGTTGAGTCTAGAAATTCTTTAGTTATATAAGGGCATTGATTGTGGTATGGAACGTAAGGCTCTTTTTACTCCTTATACCTCATGCCTTCTGATCCGAGTCATCATATCTTTCCTACGGGGTTAAGGAACTAGGCTATCTCTTCTTTCTATTAGGATCACGTGTTTCTTATCCGTACACTTATAGAATGTTTGGACTTAAGCCTTGGTTCAGTTCCTACTACTTCCATATGTTAACTATTGATCCCGAAACCTTGATATTGTGCTTCTGAGTGGTTATGACACCATTTTTGTAGCATGTCTCAAATCTTTTTGAGCATTTACAGCCGTTATGCTGTCGGAGTCATCCCAGGTTTCTAGATAGTCTGATGCATTTGCAAAATCCTTTCCCTCTGGTTTTGATGTTCTTTTAGGCCAGGTTAGTCACACTAATTGCTGAGTTGAGGTACTCTATTGCCTCAACATATATGTTGGAGTTATTATTATGACCCTAGGTGTCTAGAGTATCACCTAGTAATCCAGCCATGCTTTGTGTTCCCAGTGTGATGATTCTGGCCATCATTCTTGAAAGCATCCCGTGATGCCACTTAGTAGTAGGTATTCTACTCCTGGGTTTTGAACCCGAGATTCACCCTACTTGCTTCATGTTGATAGTTTTTGCTTGTTCCTTTAGGTTATTAGCAACTTTTGTAATAGTCCTCGAAGTTCATGGTATTTCCATCTTCCAAATACTATGGACCACTTTATGGAAGAAGTTTGTTGGATCAAAAGATCACAACAGGAGTGCCCTCAATGAGTTCTCCATTATATATTGCGACTCTGCCAGTTCTACTTTTCTGCATGGGTTATCCGGAAGAAACTTGTTGAACTTGTTTCGACATACTAACCTATGCATCCACTACTTAGAAACCGTATGTTCCTTTGAGTTGTCCCGCTTTAGTTGTCTTCCGACCCTCGTCTACCAATTGATAGTCAAGAGTATGCGTGCAATCGTTCATCGATGCTTATTATTCTTGTGTTCCGTCAAGCCATTCTATCCCAGAATGACTAGGAGAAATGAACTCCAGTACCTCATCCATATCTAGGATTGGGTCAAAGTAGTCATACTCCGCAGAACAAATACTAATCCAGTTTTTGTGCTGTTCTACCCTGAAGTATTACCCTTTTTATGTCAAGAAAGTCATAGGAATTACACACCATCTTATGAATTCTTGGTGCAGTGATACTTCTCGCCATCATTATTCATTTCTCTGTCCCCGTGTTGTTGAACCGGAATGCCGACAAGTGAATCGTGATGTGTGAAATCAATACTGCTAGCAACCCCGTTGCTTGGTAGTTAAAGGACAATAATTTCATTCTTAGCGTTTTTGTTCTTGAATCATCATTCTAAGATAGATCGTGCTACCTAGTCCTTATTTCCGGTGCACCTTTCGATCAATGAGTTGGGGCTATGCCAATCCCTTGCTTGTTTGATCATCTTGTCTTTCCCTGAAAAGCAAGATTGTTCTCGAGCTTAATAGCATATCGGTGGTTCATGATTTTTCGATTATCTTCTTAGAAGTATTACCAGGTTGTCACCTGACCGCTATGTTGAGTTCGTGATCAAGTTGGTTTTCTTGTAAACCACCCTTACTCCAAGAATTTGTGTTGGATACCCTGAGCTAGTTGGTTAAGCTAAACAACAATTTGGAGAGTTGGAAGATAAAAGCTTGTCCGACTCAGTTCATTCCAAGGGATATCCTTGTGCGTGTGTGTTGAAGAAAGATGATATCTTCATCGATTGGTCCTGATCAGTTGTTGGACCTATTGTCTTACAAAAACTTTGATTTGAGTATGGGCTATCGTCAAATCAAATAAGAACCAACAATGTTCGTAATGTTGTCCTACTCGCGGTTATCCCTCGAGCATACACCATTACATCTTTTGGGTCTGACCAATGCTATGTCCTTGTTCACATAATTATGAAATTCCATTTATATGGTCATCCAGATGACTTGTTGTTGAGCCCATTAGCAGCATTTTACCTTCTTCATGATTTTGTTGGACATTAAGCTAGTATTGGAAACTTCTATAAGCATTATCTTCATGTCCCGTGCATGAAGCATATGTTCGAATGTAAGAAGTGACTTCCTCCAGTTCATGTTCATTTGATGCAAGTTGCCGTCGTGAATTCGAGAAAGTCAATGTTGCTTCCTCTCGAATCGTCCCAAGTTAGTCATGCACGTGCGAAGTACTCTATGGTTTGATAGGTTGGCCGCCTTCATTCTATATGTGTTCCTAGCACACCAAGCCACTGATTGACTTGTTCTAGGTAAAGAAGTCTAATTTAAGTGCACAAGACTTCGATATCCTCGATGATGGTTCCCCACCTGAACTCGGTAGTGTTTTATTGTAAGACTACCATGTGATCATGCTTGTATGGGACAGTGTGTTCACATGTGTTTAGCAAAGCCAGCTCATGTTTTGGAGCTTGCTATCGTAGTTCATTCCCCGAGACTCTCGCAACGTCATCTCATCGATTTGTGTTGCAAACTTTCATTTTTCCTTCTAGACTTGATGTGTCTGGAATATCCTGACACCAACCAGATCTGAATCTCAGGCAGATATGATGGTTGGAACGTTTTCCCAAGAACTATAATATTTGTCTCTTTATAAATCGGTAAAGTGGATGTTGTGGCCAGTACACCCAGCCGAAAGACCTATTATTGTAGTATCTTGCTTGAAGAAGTTGGCCACACCCCATAAGGACTTCGTAGGATTTACCCCCTAGTTGTGCCTTATGATTTTTGGTGTTCCCGAAGTCCGACCTTTTACTTGATGTTCTAGATATCAAACCATATATATGAATGGGTTACAGTAGCACATCAAGGAGAACATTAGAAGCGGAGTGCTAAATGTATCTCGGTCGATCATCCAGATTTTGTTTCCTTGGCCTCGCTAAGGTGAAATCTGAGAAAGTGTTATCTTCCTTTGCATCTGCATCGTCCATCACTACTCATCATGGTAGTATGTTGTGTTGCCAGGATCCTTGACACGGATATTGGTAAAACCTTGATGAATATGGAAATGCTCAAGTTCTTGAGAGCACGCACAAGCGCTAGGTGTTATCATCGGCACTAACTGGATTGCTCTTAGTTTCCTCGATTATGCTATAACTTTTCAAACAGTGGACTCACTCTCTACTGTTGAGCTTCTCCCCAGTTACTAAAAGCATCCCTTGTGTTGTTTTCAACAAGGTAATCCACATCATCCATTCTAGTCTGGGTATGCCATTCCTTTGCACCCCGCAAATCGATTGTTGGTGAATTGCCTTAGGCTCGTATAAAGAGTTTCAATGATCTCTGAATCAAAGGTAATTCTTTTTGCCACCTAAGGGGATATATCTACGAGTCACCATCCCTAAGGTGTCTCGTTGTGGTATCATGGCAACTCAACTCCTTGCTACTTGACAACCATTCACCACCTTCTTAGGTGTGGAATTATCGCCTACCTAGTGAACCTTTGTCATGTGTTTCACTCCATCCCTCTGGACGAATGCTTTGTGTCTCAGCTCGAGAGATGTTTCAATGTCCCCCTCCGTGAGTTGATCATGAGTTGTCCGATCTTCGAGAAGATCGATCCTTCTAAAGTTTTCCCTTTCCTCTCATTGTCATGTCAGTTAGAGTTCTCAGGACAAGACGACAGGACAGAGATGGTGATCGAATCAATGCCCTTATGAAGTGCAACCTGGATCGAGAAGATTGTGATAGTTTGTGTCCCTTCTGTCTTCTTACCTCATGTCTTGAATCTCGGGCCGAGATTCTTGTTTAGTGGGAGTGAGTTGTCACGTCCCTAGCCTTGCTATGCACTTGGACTAGTTGGTTGTGGCATCATGTTTAAATTTCTCTTAAACCTGAAATGGGGATCAACAAACCCCAGTACCCCCCCTGAAAATACCAGGTTCAACTTAAAAATATTCTCAATGAATCCAAAAGGCTCTTCAGAAAAGTTCATTATTTTTGGATTGGTCTAGAACCTCTCCCAAAAATGGTGCACATTTTTCTAGGCCATTCTGGATTTTTGAATTAAATCTTACGGTATTTGCATTTGGGCATTTAATTGCTAAATAATATCTTAAATTCTCAAATAATCACAAACTGAAATGTTTGCTGTTGGAAATATTCCAAACAGTGACATTGAGCAGTTTCATGATTTTTGGAAATGCCCTGGCATTTTTAATAAAGCCAAACACAATTACAGAAAATAGAAAATGAAAATAAAAGAGAGAGAGAGAACACCTACCTGGGCCACTTACCTGTCCGGCCCAGCTGGCAGCCCACCTGTGAGGCCCAGCCCACTTGTCCCCTCCATGTCGTCTTCCTCGTGACAGAAGGACGCCGGGCGTGTGCCCCGTGCGCGGCGCCACGCGCCTCGGCCACCTCCTGCTTGCCGCTCCCCCTCGACGCTCTGGACGCCCTGGACGTCGACACGCACCCCCGACCCCTCTCACTCTTCCCCGAGGCCCCCCGCCCCTCTGCTCCCTCTCTCTCGCCTGAACCTGAGCGCAGCCGTCGCCGCCGACTAGAACCACCACGGCCACATGCCCTCCCTCGCCTTGCCGACGTCTCCATGGCCTCCGCCTCGACCCCCTCTTCCTCCCCATCGAGACACGCCCTGCCGGAAGCCCTGCAACACCGTCCTCGATGCCATCTTCGTCCTCTGCACCGACGGCCGCCGTTGCTCGATTCGCTACCCATAGAGCGTCCCCAGCCTCGCCCTCGCGCTCGTTGGACTCGCGGTGAGTCGCTGACCCGTTCCCCTCTTCTTCCCATGCTGTTTGGCCGCTCTAGCTGTTGTTTCCGCCGGACCCGAGAGCTCACCGCCGCCCAGCCATGTCGCCGCTGTGGCCACCGTCACCTATAGCTGCAACCGAGCGTGTCATTGCACTCAGTGCACTCCCAGGAGCCCGTAGCGCCCACCAGCTCCTCCTCCCATGCACTGTGGCGCTGAATCCGTCGTTGCCCGAACTCCGCCGCCGCCTTGGAGCTCGCCACCGTCGGCTCAGGCCACCCCAGCTCCTCCCGTTCGCTCCATTAGATGCTCCGCATTGCCAGCTAGCCGTACCCGCAAACCACGAGTAAAACGGTGCCCTGTAGAGCATTCCCGAGCCGCCCCGTCGTCCATGTCGTCACCGGCGACGAGCCGTGGACCAGGTCCGGCAGGTTTGACCCCGTTTGACCGGGGTTTGACTTTCCCCTGACCCACTGACGTGTGGGCCAGGCCCCTGCTTAATTAAGCGATAGATTAATTAGCGTTAATTAACTTAGTTAGTTAGGTTAGCCACTAACATGTGGGCCCAGGCCTTAACTAAACTAGATTAGGTTTAGTTTAATTTTAATTAACCCTGTTGGTTAACTGTGTCACTGACGTGTGGACCCCACACATGAGCTTTGACCTGGACCGGGTCAGTTGACCTGCTGACGTCACAGTGACGTAGTGCTGACGCCATAACTCATTTTCTGGATTAATTTTAATTCAGAAAATTCCAGAAAATGCCCAAAACTTCTAAAATTCATATAAATTCAACCGTAACTCCAAATGAGATAAATTATATATGAAAAATTATCAGAAAAATCCAATATATCCATCTGTACCATTTTCATGCATGTTAGAACAACTTATGGCTTCTGTTTAGTACAAATCGTATAAATGACATTTGAATTTCACATATGGAGTTTGGATTTGAACTTAGGGTTCAAACCAACTTCATTTAACTTGCTGCTAGTTGCATTAGCCCAAACCACGGCATGTTGCCATGTCATGATCATGCATCATATTGGGCATTGCATTGATTGTGTTTCTTCTTTGTTTGTCGGTGCTTGTCCCCTCTCGGTAGACGATGTTCCGACGTTGTGATCGTTGACACTGATGAAGACTCAACGCTATCTTCAGAAGTGCCAGGCAAGCAAAACCCCCTTGTTCATTCTGATACAATCCTACTCTCTCGCTCCTGCTCTCTTTTACTGCATTAGGACAACACCAATTCATCTGTTACTTGCTGCGGTAGCTGAACCCCTTTATCCTTTGCATGACCTGTCATTGCCACAGTAAATAGATGAAACCCACTAGCATGAGTAGGAGTTGTTTGAGACCTGTTGTGCCTACTCATTCATGCTTGTATGTCATGCCTGCTACTGCTTAGAGTTGAGTCAGGTCTGATTCATCGGGGATGAATCAGAGGCGTGTGAACATGTCCTACTGTGTGTGAGCTAAGTGTGTGAACACGATTTGGTAAAGGTAGCGGTGAGAGGCCATGTAGGAGTACATGGTGGGTTGTCTCATTGAAGCCGTCCTCAGGAACTGAGTTCTGTGTTTGTGATCCATGAACAGTTACTACCACACATTGGGCTCCGGGCGCTCCAAGCTCTCTCGACTTATTAATCAACATGATCTCTGTCCAGGAGTTGCAACTAGTTTCTGGTGTTTGTAGGTAGTGTTAGTAGTCTACCAAGTGGCACCCGGTACAGGTGGGCTTGGGACAGACTAGGCACAGTGGCCCGGTGTACCAAGTGGCACCCAGATGGTGGACTTGGGAACCCTGCACACATCGTTTGGGGCCGTGAGCGACACCTGGGCCGGATCTCCTTGCGGATGGAACCCGAATAGGCGATAAACTTGGACGAGAGACTTGTGTGGTTAGTCAGGTTGTGGCCGACACCCTCGCTGGGCTTCCGCTTGAAGGTTGCCAAGTACATGTCGTGTAAACGGCGGTAAGTGGTGAGAGCGTGTGTGAAGAAGTACACCCCTGCAGGGTTAATATGATCTATTCGAATAGCCGTGTCTGCGGTAAAGGACTTCTGGGTTGCCTGTACAGTTCATAGACAAGTGAAAGTGGATACTCTAAAATATGCAAGATAAGCGTGAGTGCTATGGATGGTGTTCTCGTAGGGAGATGGGAGCAGATCCATAGTGGTGTATTGATATGGTGAATATGTGGACTCGTGTGCGCCACCTCAAAAGAGTTACTTGCAGTCGTAGTTTAGGATAGCCACTGAGTCAAAGCTGGCTTGCTGCAGTTAAACCCCACCATCCCTTTGTTGATAATGATGCATATGTAGATAGCTCTGATGTAAGTCTTGCTGGGTACATTTGTCCTCACGTTTGCCTATTTTATGTTTTTGCAGAGTGATTTCAGTCTCATTAGTAGTTCCGCGTGGACTTCGATGTTTAGCTTGTTACCTCAGCTACGATCTTGTGCCCTCGACAGGATCTGGTAGATAGTCAGGCTTCGCAGCCTTTTTCATTTGTAGATGTCTGTACTCAGACATGTTAAGCTTCCGCTTGTGTTTTGACTTGTATTCTCTGAATGTTGGGTCATGAGACTCATGTTTGTATTATCTCGCTCCTCGGAGCCTATTGAATAAATACTTTGAGTCGTAGAGTTATGTTGTGATGCCATGTTGTATTTGCACATATCGAGCATATTGCGTGTATGATTTGAAATGCTTGATATGTGTGGGATCTGACTATCTAGTTGTTTATCCTTGGTAGCCTCTCTTACCGGGAAATGTCTCCTAGTGCTTCCACTGAGCCTTGGTAGCTTGCTACTGCTCCGGAACACTTAGGCTGGCCGGCATGTGTCCTTCTTCGTTCATGTGTTTGTCCCTCCGGGGAAATGTCATGCGGTGTCTACCGGAGTCCCGTTAGCCTGCTACAGCCCGGTTTACCGGAGTCCTGCTAGCCCAGTTGCTACAGCCCGGATTCACTCGCTGCTGACCGACACGTTCGTTGTTGGGTCATGTATGCTTGTCCCTGTAAGTTAGTGCCACTTTGGGTTCACGACTAGCCATGTTAGCCCGGGTTCTCTGTCATATGGATGCTAGCGACACTATCATATACGTGAGCCAAAAGGCGCAAACGGTCCCGGGCTAGGTAAGGTGGCACCCGTGGGAATACCGTGCGTGAGGCCGCAAAGTGATATGATGTGTTACATGCTAGATCGGTATGACTTAGGATCGGGGTCCTGACAGCTTTGGTATCAGAGCTTGACTGCCTGTAGGATTACCAAGCCAAACCGGTCGAAGTTGAGTCTAGAAATTCTTTAGTTATATAAGGGCATTGATTGTGGTATGGAACGTAAGGCTCTTTTTACTCCTTATACCTCATGCCTTCTGATCCGAGTCATCATATCTTTCCTACGGGGTTAAGGAACTAGGCTATCTCTTCTTTCTATTAGGATCACGTGTTTCTTATCCGTAGACTTATAGAATTGTTGGACTTAAGCCTTGGTTCAGTTCCTACTACTTCCATATGTTAACTATTGATCCCGAAACCTTGATATTGTGCTTCTGAGTGGTTATGCCACCATTTTTGTAGCATGTCTCAAATCTTTTTGAGCATTTACAACCGTTATGTTGTCCGAGTCATCCCAGGTTTCTAGATAGTCTGATGCATTTGCAAAATCCTTTCCCTCTGGTTTCGATGTTCTTTTAGGCCAGGTTAGTCACACTAATTGCTGAGTTGAGGTACTCTATTGCCTCGACATATATGTTGGAGTTATTATTATGACCCACCAGGGCCATAGCCTCACGTACGCAAGTGCCTCCTTATTATATATATATATATATATTATATATATATATATAACTATAATTTATTTTGCTTCCTCCCGGTTTCCTGACATCAGGTCCCACACCATTGTCAACCTATAATTTGGTTGTTTTCCATCACATGTTTAGATTCCAAGATGCATTAAATCATTGCATGCAAGTATTAAGAGAAATTGACCAATGCATGTACTTTATGCATGCATGCATTGCAACTAATGCATTGATAAACATAATTTTTTTAGGATAACAAGAGCATTAATTAGGTGCTTTTGCAAAACTACAAAAAGTATTCCACCACTCACCATCTACCTTGATTGGTGAGATTTTTGAATTGAGCACTATAAACCGGAAAGGAGGGAGTAGTCAATAAACGAGAGAATTGCACAAGAAGCGGCCGACAGCTGGGACCAAGCAGCTCAAGCAATATTTGTGTTTTTGAGGTGTGAGCACTGCAGAGTTTTTCGATGTTTAGCCCAGATATTAATTTTTCTCCTCTGAACAACAACGAAAACATCACTGCAGGTATTAACTGGGCGGGCTGTGGCCCGTCTAGCCCAGGCCAGATATCCAGCCCAGATATTAATTTTTTTCAAGCTGAAAATGGCTAGCCCAGCTATACTTTTTGTAGGAATACCCAGGCAAGGTAAAGTTGTTATTCTTCGCCCCGCTGGGCTGCAAATCTTTCGTAGAAGGGATGCATTAGGCTTAACAAGAAAATGGGCTTTATGAAATAATAAATGGGATGTAATTATAAAAACTAGGCAGTAACTATAAAAAAATGCACCAAACACGTAATTACTTTATAAAATATTATTTTTGGATATTGAAAATTCTAATTTCATTAATTGTTACAAGCACAGTGTTTCATTGGATTTTTACGTAATATAAATTTATATTGAAATTGTATTTAATGTGACTAGAAATTTCAGGATAAAAATATTTTGGATCCCATCAAAATGTGGGAAATTTTATTGAATTCTATTTTGAACGGTTGGTTGAAATGGGTTGTACTTTTAACAAACTGTAAATGGGCTGTAGTAAATTCCATTAGAATTCAAAAATGGGCTGCACATTCTTACAAATCTCAAATGTGCTATAAGTTCTCTGCCACACACTTCTGGCCTTACTAAGTTGACGCGTCCCCTAAAAAAACAGAGTTGACGCGTATGCAAGGCTTTGTCAACTTATAGTCAACACACAGTTCTAGCAGCAGTGGTCGTTGGATGTCCATCCAACGAATGCCGTGCTTCTTGTTCAATCTCGGATATTCTAGCTTCACCTGCCCAAAAAATGATTCCTCCCCTTGACATCTGGGGTGCACCATTTCGGAAGCTGACCTATGGGCCTACTAAGTTGACGTACCAAGGGCTTTGTCAACTTAGTCAATATAAACGATTCTAGCTGCAGTGACCGTACGATGTCCATCCAACGGCCGTCGTGCTTCTTCAACCTTTGGTCTTCTTGCTCCAGCCGATCAAAGCAGCACCGGTCATGCCACCTGCTCTTGCCTCCCGTGGCCGGCTGTGCTGCCGTGGAGGCCTCACCGCACCCTACAACTCCCACCGCTGGCCAGGCCATCCCTCCACTCCCCCACACCCCCTGTTATTCTGCCGTGATGGCAGCCTCACACCGCAGCCAAACGAGTGAACCCTCATACTCCTCTACGCGTGGGCTTCCACTACCGCGTCTTCCCCGGCTCCGCGTCGTCCCCTTCCTTGGCCTCGCCGTTGTCCACCGCCATGGTGCTCTCGGCGCGGCGTTTTCAATGTGGTCAATGACCGACTTCCATCGGGAGAGTACTGTACATGGAGAGGCTGACAGCAGGGTCCACAGCAGCCGGAAGGAAGTGCCTCCTTATTACGCGGAAAATAATTATTCCTCCACCTGACAGCAGGGACCCAACGGACGGGCCACCAGTATTTTGTGAAAAAAATGTTTCCCCCTGACTGCTGGGACCCACCGGACGGGCCACCGTATTTCACGAAAAAAACGTTCCCCCCGCTGTCAGCTCGGACCTACAGGAAGTGCCTCCTTATTACGCACAAAAAAATGAATACCCCCTGCTAGCTGGGATCCACCTTGGTGGGAGGCTGAATTGTGGGCCTACTAAGTTGACTGGGACGGAGGCCTTTGTCAACTTTAGTCAATATATGAACGATTCTAGCTCCAGTGACCGTACGATGTCCATCCAACGGTCGTAGTGCTTCTTCAACCTCTGGTCTTCTTGCTCCAGCCGCCCAAAGCAGCACCGGTCGTGCCGCATGCTCCTGCCGCCCATGGCCGACTGTGATGCCGCGGAGGCCTCACCACCCCCTACTACTCCCACCGCTGGTTAGGCCATCCCTCTAGTCACCCACCCACCCCCTGTTATTCTGCAGCGACGACAGCCGGACCAGTGGACCCTCATACTCCTCTCCGCGTGGGCATCCACTACCGTGTCTTCCCCGGCTCCGCGCCGTCCCCTTCCTAGGCCTCGCCGTCGTCCACCGCCCTGGTTCCCTCAGCGCGGCGTGGTCAACATGGTCAAGGAACGACTTCCATCGGACGTGGACTATACGTGGAGAGGCTGACAGCTGGGTCCATGGCCGCAGCAAGGAAGTGCCTCCTTATTACGCGGAAAATAACGATACCTCCACCTGACAGCAGGGACCCACCGGACGGGCCACCGTATTTCGCGAAAAAAACGTTTCCCCCTGACTGCTGGGACCCAACAACTACACCTTCGCACACAAGGAAGTGCGTCCGGGCAAAAAAAATGATTCGCCCCCCTGACTGCTGGGACCCACTAGCTACATCTTCGCACACAAGGAAGTGTGTCCGGGCAAAAAAGACGATTCGCCCCCTGACTGCTGGGACCCACCAGCTCCATTTTCTCACGCAAGGAAGTGCCTAACAGTCGAGACCCACCTGGTCGAAGCGTACATAGCATTGTCATTCTGGTCGCGAACGTGTACGTACATACTGGTGGATGTACAGGCATGCACGTGTCGTAGTAGAGGCGCGCACGTGTCATAGTAGAGGCGCCTACGTCTCGTAGTAGAGGTGCGCACATAGCATGTACACGTACGTGCAGCGACCAGTGTGCAAGAAAGAAAATACGGCCATGTATGTGTACATACGGGCGGGGTCTCGAACGCCTACTCGCGCATGCGTACGGCCAGGGCTCGTTTACATGGCTGGGTCAGAACAGAGAAACAGCGTCGTCATCATGTTCATGGGGAGCCAACCGGCTGGGTCGGAACGGAATGTGTCATCGTGTTCATCGGGAGGGCTTGGACGGAACAGGCGATGGAAACGAGGCCTGGCGTACCGCAGAACGGAGGAAATGGCCTTGTGTTCGACCGGCCACATTCGAAATGGGATCCTATTCACCGAGACGGGTCTGGCGTACCGCAAAACGGAGGAAACGGGCCTCCTACAGTTGAAACGGGCTCCCTGTTGATCGGGAGGGGTGTGGCGTACCGCAAAACGGAAGAAACGGACTTGTGTTGGAGCGCTACGGTCGAAACAAGGGTCCTGTTGATCGGGAGGGGTGTGGTGTACCGCAAAACGGACGAAACAGACTTGTGTTGGAGCACTACGGTCGAAACGGGGGTCCTATTCATCAGGAGGGGTGTGGCGTACCGCAAACGGGACTCCACGGGATATTGTTCATCTCCACCGTTGACCTCCTCCAGCCTCCACGGGCTACCGTCGACCTCCTCCAGCCTCCACGGGCTCCTGTTCATCCAGCCTCCACCGTGCGCTACTCCACCGACTACTGTTCAACCACCCCTGCACGGGCACCCCTTCACCGTCTACTGTTCATTCAGCCCTCCACGGGGTCGTCCTGTTCATCCAGAGGCAACGCCACGGGGTCCTGCATCCACCCCCACCGCTCACTGTTCATCCAAACCCCCCGTGCAACGCTCACTGTTCATCCCAGAGGCAGCATCGATCGGCTTCAGTTAGCAGCAGTAGCGAAGGAATTGCTCGATCGGGTTCAGTTAACAGCCATCGATTGATCGCTCGGGTTCAGTAACGCGTAGCCTGCAGTGCAATTGCTCGGGTTCAGTTAGAGCCCAACACCTCGCTCGGGTTCAGTTAGAGCCCAACACCTCGCTCGGGTTCAGTTGAGCCAACGCACCGCACACATGCGCGTACGTGTACGAGAGAGACGCGCATCGCTCGGCCCCCGACCACCCACCGTAACTGGGAACTCCCCGAAATTTTCCTCGCCCTTGCTTCTACCATGGTTTTTTCCGTCATGGACGGCCCAAAGAATGTCATGCAGCTGCGTCTCCGGCCCGCCCAGGACGAAAAGCCCATTTTCTGTCATGATTTTTTGTCATAGAAGTAGGAGTCCACCACATCTATGATGATACCGGGTTTTCCCACTATTATTGTCATAGAAGTGTCATAAGTATGACAGAAAATTTTTTCGCTCGACCCAAAATGTCACGGATGTGTCTTTTTTTGTATTGTGGGTTGGCGTGCAACACAATGCTGCCAAATGCAAAGAGCTGGCTAGGGACAAAGAGTCCCTCGGAGTTCATGCCATCTCCAATGATCAGGCGAGCCATCGCTACTTCGGTGACCCAAAGAAGGAACTCTCAATGAAAGCACCAATGTCGGTGCCAAAACCGGAGATCTTGGGTAGGGGGTCCTGAGCTATGGATCTTGGATCGATGGGGAACAACAGACAATGAACAGTATTCACCCAGGTTCAGGCCCTCTCTAAGAGGTAAAACCCTACGTTCTGCTTGATTGTATTTGATGTGTATAGTATGGTTACAGAGTCGATCGACGTCAAGATCAGGCGAGCTAAACCCTAGGTTTAGGAGGGATTGGATGTTGCTCTAGCCCTAAAGACTAAAAACCCACTGGTTTATATAGGCACCAGTAGGGTTAGGGTTACATGCGATCGGTTACAACAAAGGAAATATCATGCTAAATCTTGACTTGGAGGGCACACCACAACTTTGAAGATCTCTTTTGGTTAGGGGTCCACGCCCTAATTTGGCTCCATAGGAGCCCATCAGTCCATCCCATAAGCAATAAGCCAGCGTCTTGAGGAGCCCTTATTCTAGGATTCCCTCAGATGACTCCTGATTTCCGAACATCATCCCGTTACTTGGGTTCAAGCCAGATCCGTGACGTGAGGAAAAGGTTCGGCTGAGAGTGACTCTTGCCATCCGAACACCGCTCCCGCGCTGAGACCTGGAGCTGGGTCTTCGGCGGGCATCATTGGCTTGGTTGAAGTGATCTTGGTCCCCAGACAGGGTGAAGATGTCCAAGCTCGAGGCCGGCTAAGGGATCTTATCGGGAGAAAGCTCCAGAGTAGACACTGTGGGGCCCATGGGGGTAACGAGTGAGGCTGCGGATCCTGCAAAGACCAGATCGCCTCGAGCGTCCGCGATGTACTCCAGGTTACCGAATCTAATCCGGTGCTCGGGGGTGAAATTTGATTTGGTCTAGATGACCGCTTGGGTTGGCGTGCAACACAATGCTTCCGAACATGAAAAGCTGACAAAGAGGTCCCCGGTGTTGACGCCGTATTCGATGATCAGGCGAGCCATCAATCCTTCGGTGACCCAATAGCAGAACTCTCAACGAAAGCACCAATGTCGGTGTCAAAACCGGCGGATCTCGGGTAGGGGGTCCCGAGCTGTGGATCTAGGATCAATGGGGAACAAGCGAGAAAGAACAAGATGTTTACCCAGGTTCGGGCCCTCTCTAAGAGGTAAAACCCTACATCCTGCTTGATTATATTGATGTGTACGATATGGTTATAGAGTCGATCTACCTCGAGATCAGGTGAGCTAAACCCTAGGTTGATAGGGTAATGGATGTTGCTCTAACCCTAAGGACTAAACCCTCCGGTTTATATACATACATGTAGGGTTAGGGTTACACAGGGTCAGTTACAATAAAGGAAAGATCATGCTAATCTTGACTTGGAGGACACACCAAGGCTCCGAAGATCTTCTATCCGGTCTCGGGTCGACGCCCTAGCTCGGCTCCATAGTAGTCCATCAGTTCGGCCCGTAAGGAACGGGCCGATGGCCCGAGGACCCCTTAATCCAGGAATCCCTTAGTAGCACATTCATCATCATTAACAACATGAAGGGAAGGCAACTTGACAAGCTCATTTGAAGAAGTAGCTTTAAGTTGAGCATGAGACTCGGTGAGTTTGAGAGCTCACCTTTAATGACCATTGAGCCATTTTCGAGGTGCTTTAAGTCCTCAAGGAGTTTGACATGTGCAACTTAAAGCTTATCATTTTTAGTTTTGAAATAATTGGCCACCTCAAGATCTCTATCATGAGATTCCCTCACTCTAGATTATTCTAGAGCAAAAGTCTCCTCAAGAGATTCCTTGGTGGTTTGTTCAAGTTCAAGAGCTTGAGATAGGTCCGCAATCTCATTAGCATAATCACGCTCATGACCTTCCATTTTCTCAATGGTGGCCTCATGCTCCTCGAGATGAGATTCCAACCCCTTAATGTATTTCTTGCCCTCAATGGCAATAGACATGATTTCCAGAAAGTTGGAACGATAAATTTTATTTTTATGAAGAGCTTTAAAAATCATTTCCCCCTTAATGTTCAAGGAGGCAACATTATCATTCTCTTCATCATTATCAACATCATCATCGATCTTACCAACATCAACATCATCATCACAAGATATATTTGGATTCAAATTGAGAGACACCTTTGAAGCCTTAGACACAAGGCAAAAGTGAGAAACAATAGATGATGATGTTGGATCCCTTGAAGCACCATTTAAGACCACATCTTGTTCCATAGAGTGTTGTGTTTCCTCTACATTGTTAGCACAACAACTCAAGGAAATAGAGGCATTTTTATCATGGCAACCAGACATAGTAAGCATATCATCATGAGATTTAGTCAAGTAATTTCTACATGATATGCAAGAACTATCAACACAAGCATGTGAAACATTTGGAGTGCTCAAAGTGTAAAGTCCAAAGATGAAGCATTGCAATAAGATAGTGATGAAGGATTATCAACAATAAGACCACTATCATCATTGCATTGAATAACACTACTCACCATATCATTACCTTGTGGAAATACACATGTAGGTGAAGTAGAAGAAGTTGAGAATACAACACGGTCGGAGGTGGAGGGAGAACAATCATCCCCACAAATCTTGGACACACCATATTTATCTTTAAGCTTTGTCCACAACTCATGAGCATTCTGAAATGGCATGAGTTCAAATATAACTATATTACTCAAAGCATCGAAAGGCACATTATAAGCTTGAGCATTGACATACGAGTTTTTCTCATCCTCCAGAGATAATCTTTGATGATCCTTTGGAGGACAAAACCCCATATTTACAATTCGCTCTAAATTTGGATCCATGACCCTGAAGAGATTAAGCATGCGAATAACCCAAACATCCAAATCCGTGCCATCGAAACTAAGAGTGTCAGAGGATCCTAATCCCATAGTCAACGTAGTTACTCTCTAGGTGGTTAAGCCTAACAAAGAGAGACAAGGCTCTGATACCAATCGAAAGATCGTGGATGTCGCCTAGAGGTGGGGTGAATAGGCGCTTTAAAATAGTTAGGGTTTAGGCTTGAACAAATGCAGAATAAAACTAGTGTTTAATTTGTCAAGCACAAAACCTAAAACAACTAGGCTCACCTATGTGCACCAACAACTTATGCTAAGCAAGATAAACAACTAAGTGATAGCAAGATATATATAACATGAAACACTATGACTATCACAAAGTAGAGTGCATAAGTAAAGGGCTCGGGTAAGAGATAACCGTGGCATGCGAAGACGATGATATACCCCAATGTTCACACCCTTGCGGAGGCACAATGCTCCCCAAGAAGCTAGAGCCACCGTAATCTCCTCACGCCCTCGCACAATGCAAGATGACATGATTCCACTAAGGGACCATTGAGGGCGGTCACTGAACCCATACAAATGCAACCCTTGGGGGCGGTCACCGAACCCGTACACCTTGGCAACCCTTGGGGGCGGTTACCGCAACTCGTACAAAATGCTCGGGGCAATCTCCACAACCTAATTGGAGACCCCGACGCAAGCCCAGAGCTTTACACCACAATGATTAAGCTCTAAAGCACCACCAACCATCTAGGGATCCCAAGCACCCAAGAGGAACAAGCTCTAAGGTACCAAGCACCCACGAGTAATAAGCTCAACTTTTCACTTCCACGTAACACCGTGGAGAAGTCAAGCCGATGCAACTAATGCAATGGCAAGGGCACACGGAGTGCCCAAGTCCCTCACTCTCAAATCCCACCAAAGCAACGAAAGCTATGGAGGTATATGAGAGGGAGAACAAGAAGGAGAACACCAAGAACTCCAAGATCTAGATCCAAGGGGTTCCCCTCACATAGAGGAGAAAGTGATTGGTGGAAATGTGGATCTAGATCTCCTCTCTCTCTCTCTTTCCCTCAAGAACTAGCAAGAATCAATGGAGATATAGAGATGTGAAACGTCTATGAATGAAGAACCCCCAGAAGAAAGGTCTATGAATGAAGAGGCAGTAGAAAATTCCAACGATATAGAGATGTGAAACGTCTATGAATGAAGAACCGGCAAAACCTCCAACATTGAAAACATCATAGAAGATGCACATGAACTCCATTTGCGATGAACTCAAGCTTTTCAAGAAGATGACCATAAGGTCTAAAACTCACGAGGAGAAACACCAAACAAGAACCAAGAAGGAGGGTGCAAGGATGCAATGCTTTGAGCTCTCTATGAATGATACGATCAACCTACTTACTTGAGAGCCCCCCTTGATGGTACGACAATCAATCCTATAACCCGGTCTCCTAACTACCACCATGAGACCAGTAAAACAAAAAACTTATCAAGGGCAAACTTTGCCTTGCACATAGTCCACTTGAACTAGATGATGACGATCTTGACTTCCTCAAGTTGGACCACCTTAGTTGATGAGTTGGCTCGATGAAGACAAGTAGATTGCTCTACCATACTCCACTCACTACAAAAAAGACACATCCGTGACATTTTGGGCCGAACGAGTTTATTTTCTGTTATGCTTATGACACTTCTATGACGATAATTGTGACAAAAGCTGGTATCATCATAGATGTGGTGGGCTCCTACTTCTATGACAAAAATATCATGATACGAAATTGGCTTTTCATCCTGGGCGGGCCGAAGACGCACCTGCATGACATTCTTTGGGTCGTCCATGATGGAAAAAATTGTGGTAGAAGCGAGGGCGAGGAAAATTTCAGGGAGTTCCCGGTTACGATCGGTGGTCGGGCCCGAGCAATGCATGGAGGTTTGTGCGTTTCTCTCATACACGTACGCGTGTGTGTGTGAGGCATTGTGCTCTAACTGAACCCGAGCTAGGTGTTGGGCTCTAACTAAACCCGAGCGATTGCACTAGCTACGTTACTGAACCCCGACCGATCCCTTCCTGTTAACTGAACCTGATCGGGAGATTCCTTTGCTACTACTGCTAACTGAAGCCCATTGAATCTGTTACCTCTTGATGAACCGTGAACGTGGGTTTGGTTGAACGAGTCGAGACATACGTGGTTGGGGTTGGATGAACAGTTCCCGGTGGGGGTTGGATGAACAGGACCCCGTGGTAGTAGTAGGCCGTTGCCGCTGGATGAATAGGAACCTGATCGAGGAGGCCGGTGGAGGGTGGATGAACAAGACCCCGTGGAGGCTCCATGAATAGTAGCCGGTGGAGGGTTGATGAACAGGACACCATAGAGGGCTGGTTGAACAGTAGCCGGTGGAGGCTGGATGCACAGGACCCCGTGGATGAACAATAGATGGTGGAGGCTGGAGGAAGTCGACGGTGGATGAATAGTAGAAGGTGGAGGCTGGAGCGAGGCAGTAGACGGTGGATGAATAGGACCCCATTTGTTGTTTCCTCCATTTTGCGGTGCGCCACACCCCTCCTGATCATCAGGACCCCGTTTCAACCGTAGGTACTCCAACACAAGTCTGTTTCCTCTGTTTTGCGGTACACTAGACCGTTCCTTATGAACAAGACCCCATTTTGACTGTACACGGTCGAACACAAGTCCATTTCCTCTGTTTTGCGGCATGCCAGACCCTTCCTGATGAACAAGACCCCGTTTTGAACATACGCGGTCGAACAGAAGGCTCATTTCCTCCATTCTATGGTATGCGAGACCTCGTTTCTGCTATTCCATCCAAGTCAGTTGGCTCCCAATGAACACGACATATTTCATTGCCTCCCGATGAACACGATGCATTTCGTTGCCTCCCCATGAACACGACGCAGGTTCTTCATTCTGACCCAGCCGGTTGGCTTCCGATGAACAGAATGCCGTTGCTGCCGTCCGTGGCCTCTCCATGTACATGAGCCATGACCGTAGGTATGCACGAGTATGCATTCGAGACCCCGCCCGTATGTACGTATGTGGCTGTATTTTTTGGCATCTCGTTGTATGTACGTGTACACGTTTTGACTGGACTGCCTGAACTGCTACCGCTCCTTACTCAGCCATGGTTCATCGTGGCAGACAGACTGATCGACCGGTATGTACATAGATAATGCTACGTACGCTTCGACCGGGAGGGTCCCAACTGTCAGGGAGGATAAGGACGCACTTCCTTCTGTGCGAAGATATAGCTGGTGGGTCCCATCTGTCAGGGGGAAGAATCATTTTTTTGCCCATAATAAGGACGCACTTCCTTGCGTGCAAAGATGTAGCTGGTGGGACCTAGCTGTCAAGGGTAGAAAACATTATTTTTAGGGTAAAAAAGATGTTGTTGCATGCATACGTCCATAGGCGTGGTGCGTCCCCACTGTCAGCCGCTCCATGTACAGTCATCTTCCGATTACTCTCGTTTGTTGACCATGTTGACCACACCATGCAGAGTGCACCAAGCCAGTGGACGACGACGAGGCCCCAGACTAGAACACCCTGGAGATGGGGAAGACGCAGTAGTGGAGTCACAGGCGGAGAGGAGTGGGAAACTTCACTGGGTCGAATGCGGGGTGGGCCTACACTCGACAGAGAATAACAGGAGGTGCGGAGGAGTGGAGGGATGGCCTGGCCGTCGGTGGGGTAGCGTTTCGTTGTGAGGCGTGCAAAACAGCGCTGCTAGACGCTGGAGGCTGGAAAACATGGTCCCGGCAGCGATGGGGGAAGAAGACGAGAAATTGAAGAAGAATGCCGGCCGTTGGATGTAAATCCAACGCCTTGCTTAGGCTTCGACCTTTGTATTTTTAATTTTGCGAAAGTGATTAAGCTTCGACCTACTGGCCCATATGTCAGCCAGTCCATTTGTTTTTTAGTCCATTTGGTGGGCTGGGTGAAACAATGATGTAGCATATATGCAGCCCGTTTATATATTATGGTAGAATTTAAAGCCAATTTGCATTTTTCTCAAAATCTGTGGACTTGCTAGGCTGGGTGAAAATATCATGTTGTGTTGGACAGAGAAATGTTATAAAAACATAAACACATGATTGCACGTCTATTACTGCATTGGCCAGTAAAATCTTTGCAAGCTTATGTACGCAATCGCCAGGAGTTAACTTGCCAAGTTATATATAAACAATTATTATTATTATTTTGTAAGAACTTACGATTTACGAAATAAAATATCATTTTAATTTGATGAGTTAATAGGATGTGGGGTATTATTATTTTTTAGGCTAGACCTGGGACAGTTGAGTTGGTTATAGGGAAAAGTACTGGGAGAAAACTCAGATTACATCGAAAAAGAAAGTGGGAGAAAATTCTGATATAGGATTAATGAAAACGAAAAATAAAGGAAGTGGGAAGGTCTATAAAATGGTTGGATGAACGACAAGTTTAACAGAACCTTATGTTGTTTCTATTATATATATGTAATAAAATAAGATATAAATATAAAAATAAATACTATTATAGAAGGGAAAACATAGGTTCAGTTTTGCATTCTTATAGAAAAATAGAACTTGGTTGTTCGTCGTCTTGAAAAAACAAACATAACTTGGGCTGCTGATGTTATAGACAAACTGGGCTGGGAGGCCCAGAGGCCGCTTTATACCTGCTGGATCCAAAAAAAGATGAAACATGTCGTGGGCTGCGCATGTTAAACAACAAAACCTAGGCCATGGACTTGGTGGGCCCGGGACTGTCAGCCTCTTGACTAACAGTCGTCTCCCGATTCCTCTTGTTTTGCTGACCATGTTGGGAATGACAGATGGCGGCGCCGCAGTGAGAGCACAAAGGCGAAGGACGACGTGGAGACCTCAGACCGAACGAACCGGAGCGGGGGAAGACGCGGGCGGAGGGGAGTACGAGGGTTGACTTGTTCGGGTGCAGGGTGGGCCGATGGAGCTGCCGCCGCCGGACAATGTGTGGGAGTAGAGGGATGGCCTGTCCAACGCCATACGCTATGATGGGTCACCGAGGTGTGCGCGACAGCGCCACCATCCGATGTATAGGAAGAGGATGAAAGATTGAACAAAATAAAGAAATACAAATGGATAGGTGGTTGGTCCCAAAAGTCTGTGTATGAGACCTGCTGGGTCCACCTGAGAAGGGGAATATGTTGGGAGGAAGGAGATTCAAAGCATGGCAGCCCAGTGAACTAGTTACATACATAAGCAAATAGCCACTAAAAAGAGCAAACAGGTTAATGGGTTCGTAGACGAAATATTTCAGACAAAACAGATAATTACGACACATAGGCTAATGCATGAAACACTCAGATGATAAAGGTGCTTAAACAGATAAAGTACATCATCTAGACCTTCTTGGCACGCTTGATCGTGATGCTGCGGCTATCCGTTTACTCATCGGTTATGGGAAGCAGACACGCCCTGATGTCCAAGATCCGCCTTTACATGTCGTAGCATGCGTATGCGTCCTTGGTCCCGTAGGTTATGTAGGCTAGATTCAGAGGTACCCCCCACATGTTAAGGTCCTTGGTATTGTTGTCTTCTTTCATGTTGATGTAGCAGGAGTCGATGATGTTCTCTCCGAGGTCAACCACGGAGTCCTTCTCCTGCCCGTTGTCGATGATCTTGTATTTCTTCTGGATGTCGACAAGCTTGTTGCACCAGATGGCCGAATCGTCGCGTCATTCCTTCTCTCCAGCGTAGCAAAGGTGCAGTCAGCACTACCGATGAAACGGGTGAATGCTCCAGAACCTCTGATTGCCCTACATCAGTGGTAGACGAGAACCTCGTTCTGCACGCGTACCTAGGAGACGGCCATCCGCTGGTCACTGTCAGTAGACTCTTGGATGGGCACAAGGTCTAGTCCTGCGACCTTATGATTTCTCGTCCTGTGGGTACCGCTTGAACTTGGCGAGACAGTGCTTCATCGAGTCCGGATCATTGGTGTACATAACACTCAACTTGGTGCAGCCATGGGACTGAACGGCGAACTCAAAGGTGAACTCCTTGCTTAAGTCCGTATCCAGCAGGCTCACCCCTCGGATCGCCATTGGTGTCTCTTCAAGTGAACGAGTGGGTAGGCGGCGGTAGCAGTTCGTTTTTCAGCTCTTGGGGAACTGGATTCTACAGTAAACTGAGTGTGTACATGCGACAACAGTTACTACCCCTCCCTCACTCACTGCATGCCCGGCAGAACATGCACCCTCGGCGCATTCAAATGCCTTTATTAAGTAATCTATTCCTGCCACACGTCGGTTCACGTGCATGTCTGTATTGGTACTGTAATAACAAGTGTTAGTGGTCACTTTAATTAAATTTAATTAGCTTTAATTAAAATTTATTCTTAAAACAAGCAATGCATTGGCTCGTTCTACCAGTGCCACAGGATCAGCATGCACAACAATTAGAATTATTATTCTCAGGACGCACACGATCAGCACATATGTTGCACTTTCACAAAGACAATACTACCAAGTTTGAACAATTTGTTATAGTTGATGCCCTCTGCATCATCATGCCGTGTTTCCCAACTTGTAAGATTCAGAACCAACAAATAAGATTCAAATAATAAGTATAACAAAGATGCCTACACATCTCATTGATTCACATCTTGCAAGATTTAGAACCAACAAATAAGATTCAAATAATAAGTACAACAAAGATACCTGCACATCTCATTGATTCCCAGCTTGGAATATTCAGAACCAACCCATTAGAGACTTTTGATAAAGTGAATGTCGGGATTAAATCCATCTTGGCTAGCCATGTCATACAAACCAAGAACTTGGTGAATTCTCTTGATCATAACACCATCTCTAGTTGAGTCTTCCTATTTGCACAGATGAAAGGATCGAGAAGAGGTGTCTAGGGGGATGATTAGACCCTTAACAAACAAAGTTGGCAATTTTTAAGTTTTTCAAGTTGAGGTCGTAGATTAGCACAATTTCAAGCATACACAATACAATTCAGGCAAGCATGCAAAGAGTATATGAGCAAGGAAAAGTAAAGCATGCAACTTGCAAGAAAGTAAAGGGATAGGATTGGAGTGTGCAAACGCAATTGAAGACACGGAGATTTTTGGTGTGGTTTTGATAGGTGGTGCTATCGTACATCCACATTGATGGAGACTTCAACCCACGGAGGGTAACGGTTGTGCGAGTCCACAGAGGGCTCCACCCCAAACAGGGTCCATGAAGAAGCAACCTTGTCTATCCCATCATGGCCATCGCCCACGAAGGACTTGCCTCACTAGGGTAGATCTTCACGAAGTAGGCGATCTCTTTGCCCTTACAAACTCCTTGGTTCAACTCCACAATCTTGACGGAGGCTCCCAAGTGACACCTAACCAATCTAGGAGACACCACTCTCCAAAAGGTAATCGATGGTGTGTTGTTGATGAACTCCCTGCTCTTGTGCTTCAAATGATAGTCTCACCAACACTCAACTCTCTCTCACATATTTGGCTATGGTGTAAGATGATTTGAGTGGAAAGCAACTTGGGGAAGGCTAGAGATCAAGATTCATATGGTAGGATTGGAATATCTTGTTTTCAACACATGAGTAGGTGGTTCTCTCTCAGAAAATGAGTAGTGGAAGTGTAGGTATGTTCCGATGGGTCTATCTCCACGAATGAAGAGTGGGTGGAGGGGTATATATAGCCTCCACACAAAATGTAGCCGTTACACACAGATTCCCAAACTTGGTGGGACCGAATCAGCAAACTCGGTCAGACCGATTCAGGTTAAAATATGAACGTTAGAGTTTTTGGTGCGACCGATATAGTTATCTCGGTGAGACCGATGTGCAGGGGTTCGGGTAAAACCTCAACTCAGTTTGACCGATTACTCAAACTCGGTGATACCGGTTTGGTAATAAGTAAACAGAGGATTGGTCAAGCAAACTCGGTGGGAAGGACTAAACAAACTCAGTTAGACCAAAAATGTTGCAATAGATCACAAAGAGTTTGCAATCCCATCTCGGTGAGACCGAGATCCCATTGGTCAGACCGAAGTGACTAGGGTTTGGCAGTGGCTATGTGAAATGAAACTCGATGGTGCCGGATAGATCAAATTGGTGGGCCCAAATTTGACATTTAGGTTTAGGAATATGTGGATGTGAGAAAGTGGCTGAGGGTTTTGGAGCATATCACTAAGCACTTCGAGCAAGCAAGCCATTAAGCAACACCTCATCCCCTTTTAATAGTATTGGCTTTCCTATGGACTCAATGTGATCCCGGATCACTAAAATAGAAAAATGTAGAGTCTTGAGCTTTTGCCAATATTTGTCCTTAGCATCTTGAAGGCGTTCCACATCCTCTTGTCCATGTCCATGCCATTCCAATGTTGAACTTATCTGAAATGCACTAGGTAGAAGTATTAGTCCAACAAGAGATATGTTGTCATGAATTACCAAAATCACCAAGGGAGCACTTGTGCTTTCAATCTCCCCCTTTTTGGTAATTGATGACAACATACATCAAAGCTTTAGATAAAGATATAAGAAATAGAAAGTAAATCTTTGGAAAGACATGCAACATGGAATGGCTCCCCTACATGTATGCAATCATGTAATAATAGATCATAAGAGTATGAGAATGCATAAACATGTCAGAGCAAGCAATAAGTTACATGTGTCTTGGCTATTTGCATCAGAGCAAATGATATAGATACTGGAAATATACCTTCATGTTCATGAGTCTCTCTTGCAAACAATATGTACCATAGCAAGAGATCTTCATGCACATTAGTGTGATGCATATACTTACCTTGTGGTCTTGAGCTAGCTTGAAGAAGATGTACCTGGGTAAACAAGGTTAGATAACACAAGAACATCTACTACACAGAGCAAGAACTAAAGAACACAAGAATACCAAGACTGGGATGACATGTAGAGTGTGAATACTAGGTACTCTATTTGGATATTGACATGTCCCCAAGAATAAAGATATGCAATGAATTCCAAGGATTTTCTTCCCTTAGATGTCTTTCCCCCCCTAAATCTGACTTGGGATAATGGGAGTAGATAGCATAGCAGAAAATCAGAGCAAACAAGAAAATAACCAGAGAAAGATAAGGTCATAACATATACTATCATGTATTTCCCCTCTTGAAGACATGAGGAAACTTTCCTCTTAAGAATAAGAGCATCAGGAGTAGCTTTTATGAGTGCATTCTCTCTTATGTGATAAGCCTTGATGTGCTCTCTCTCTCCCCGTTTGACATCAATTTCCAAGAAGGGACTTCTGGAGCATGAGTCAAGTAGGTTTGGTCCTGGAGTCACATTTCAAAGCCACATGTAATATTGATGAAGGTAGAGAACAAGTTAAAAAGAGTGGAGCTGGGACAAATATGCAGAATGCAAGTGACACAGATTTTGTCTCAAGACTGAAATCGGTAACACCGACTGGTTGCAATCGGTGGCACCGAGTTGATTCCGTTCAACCGAAGAAATCAATCTGGCGAGACCGAGTTCAACCCAGAGAGTAACTTCTTGTCACCTCAACTCACTAGGCAAATAATATCTCACAAGGATATGCAAGGAATCAACGGAACAATTTGCAATGAATTGGATGCAAGGAAATGCAGAAAATAACAAAGAAAAGAAAAGAAGAGAAATCTAGATGAAGTTTTTTTTGAAAGGGGAACTAGCATGCATGAGACAAATGCAAGGGCACAAAGAAACAATAGAGAACTTCATCTAGAATTGGTCGGTGACAAAGTCACCTATGTTAGAGTATATTGACTTAGGAGTCAAGTGAAGACACTTGATCATAGGTTATACTCATCGTTTAAGCTCAAAATGGAGTTGCCATTTTTCCTTTAAGCATTTTGATGTATTCTTATCTTGTTGAGTTGCTTTGACCCATGTCTTCGGGTTAAGCTTCTCTAAGATGGAATTACATACCTTGGGTGGTGATGATGAAATTGGTCATGTAGTTGAACTTGTGTAGGTTGCTCAAGTTGATGTAGATCATCAAGAGTTGGGAGCACCACTTGTAGTTGAAGTTCATCTTCTTACATGGGTTAGTCTTGCAAGGAAGAGCACTTGTGTATCCAAAATGACAATCATGAAATTTGATATAGGAATTTGTCAAATGATATATTGAATGGATTTGTGCTTCCTTGTCCTCATCCACCATTTTGTAGAGACTTGGAGATGTAGAGATTTCTTAAATTGTGATTGAGCTGCAATCTCATAGACTTGATTATCCAAGTACCTACAAGGGTTAGGTAGCATGCAAGAGTACAAGAGTATCCAAGACATATGTGAAGGAAATATGCCCTAGAGGCAATAATAAAGTTATTATTTATTTCCTAATTTCATGATAAATGTTTATTATTCATGCTAGAATTGTATTAACCGGAAACATGATACATGTGTGAATACATGACAAACAGAGTGTCACTAGTATGCCTCTACTTGACTAGCTCGTTAATCAAAGATGGTTATGTTTCCTAGCCATAGACAAAGAGTTGTCATTTGATTAACGGGATTACATCATTAGGAGAATGATGTGATTGACTTGACCCATTTCGTTAGCTTAGCACTTGATCGTTTAGTATGTTGCTATTGCTTTCTTCATGACTTATACATGTTCCTATGACTATGAGATTATGCAACTCCCATTTACCGGAGGAACACTTTGTGTGCTACCAAACGTCACAACGTAACTGCATGATTATATAGGTGCTCTACAGGTGTCTCCGAAGGTACTCGTTGGGTTGGCGTATTTCGAGATTAGGATTTGTCACTCCGATTGTCGGAGAGGTATCTCTGGGCCCTCTCGGTAATGCACATCACTATAAGCCTTGCAAGCAATGTGACTAATGAGTTAGTTGCGGGATGATGCATTGCATAACGAGTAAAGAGACTTGCCGGTAACGAGATTAAACTAGGTATTGAGATACCAACGATTGAATCTCGGGCAAGTAACATACCGATGACAAAGGGAACAACGTATGTTGTTATGCGGTTTGACCAATAAAGATCTTCGTAGAATATGTGGGAGCCAATATGAGCATCCAGGTTCTGCTATTGGTTATTGACCTGAGATGTGTCTCGGTCATGTCTACATAGTTCTCGAACCCGTACGGTCCGCACGCTTAATGTTCAACGACAGTTATATTATGAGTTATGTGTTTTGATGTACCAAAGGTAGTTCGGAGTCCCGGATGAGATCGGGGACATGACGAGGAGTCTCGAAATGGTCGAGACGTAAAGATCGATATATTGGACAACTATATTCAGACATCGGAGAGGTTCCGAGTGATTCGGGTATTTATCGGAGTACCGGAGAGTTACGGGAATTCGCCGCGGAGTATATGGGCCTTATTGGGCCATACGGGAATAGAGGAGAGAGGCCAAAAGGAAGGAGGTGCGTGCCCCCCTCTGGTCCGAATTGGACAAGGGGTGCAGCCCCCTTTTCCTTCTTCCTCTCCCCCTCTTTCCTTCTCTCCTACTCCAACAAGGGAAGGAGGAGTCCTACTCCCGGTGGGAGTAGGACTCCCCCCTTTGCGCGCCATCCTCCTAGGCCGGCCACCTCCCCCCTTGCTCCTTTATATACGGGGGCAGGGGGGCACCCCATAGACACAACAATTGATTTCTTGATCTCTTAGCCGTGTGCGGTGCCCCCCTCCACCATATTCCACCTTGGTAATATCGTAGCGGTGCTTAGGCGAAGCCCTGTGTCGGTAGAGCATCATCATCGTGACCACGCCGTCGTGCTGACGGAACTCTCCCTCGAAGCTCGGCTGGATAGGAGTTTGAGGGACGTCATCGAGCTGAACGTGTGCTGAACTCGGAGGTGCCGTACATTCGGTACTTGGATCAGTCGGATCGTGAAGACGTACGACTACATCAACCATGTTGTGCTAACTCTTCCGCTTTCGGTCTACAAGGGTACGTGGACACACTCTCCCCTCTCGTTTCTATGCATCACCATGATCTTGCATGTGCGTAGGAATTTTTTTGAAATTACTATGTTCCCAACAGTGGCATCCGAGTCTGGTTTTATGCGTAGATGTTATATGCACGAGTAGAACACAAGTGAGTTGTGGGCGATACAAGTCATACTGCTTACCAGCATGTCATACTTTGGTTCGGCGGTATTGTTGGATGAAGCGGCCCAGACCGACATTACGCGTACGCTTACGCGAGACTGGTTCTACCGACGTGCTTTGCACACAGGTGGCTGGGGTGTCAGTTTCTCCAATTTTAGGTGAACCGAGTGTGGCTATGCCCGATCCTTGAGAAGGTTAAAACAACACTACCTTGACGAACTATCATTGTGGTTTTGATGCGTAGGTAAGAACGGTTCTTGCTCAGCCCGTAGCAGCCACGTAAAACTTGCAACAACAAAGTAGAGGACGTCTAACTTGTTTTTGTAGGGCATGTTGTCATGTGATATGGTCAAGATGTGATGCTATATTTTATTGTATGAGATGATCATGTTTTGTAACCGAGTTATCGGCAACTGGCAGGAGCCACATGGTTGTCGCTTTATTGTATGCAATGCAATCTCTCTATAATTGCTTTACTTTATCACTAAGAGGTAGCGATAGTCGTAGAAGCAATAGGTGGAGAAACGACAACGATGCTACGATGAAGATCAAGGTGTGGCGCCCGTGACGATGGTGATCATGACGGTGTTTGGGAGATGGTGATCACAAGCACAAGATTATTATGGCCATATCATATCACTTATATTGATTGCATGTGATGTTTATCCTTTATGCATCTTATCTTGCTTTGATTGACGGTAGCATTATAAGATGATCTCTCACTAAATTTCAAGGTATAAGTGTGTCACATCCCTAGTTCTGGTATGCTCAAGGCTAGCTAGCCATGTGTGCATCATGTTTAAATTCCATTTAAATTTGAAATGGGGATTTGTGAAACCCTCAGAATCATTTCTGGAAATGACCCAAATAAAAATTGCTCCAAAAGGGTCCAAGAAAATGTTCATGTTGCTCTATGAAAATATTGGATAGAGTTAAAAATCAAACCAATATTTTTAGGAGCTCATAAGTATTTATTTTGGGCATTTGGAATTAATGCATAATTATTTGCATTGGATATATATATGTTATACATATAATATATGTCCAAAAATTATGCCATTTGTTGAGGAGCTATTGAATAATACCACTAGTTCCTACAAAAATTGGCATGAGGAAATAAAATGATTTAGTATTATAATTAAATCAAAAAAAATGTCATAAAAATAGCAAAGAAAAAGAAATGGAAAAACCTACATGTGCTTACCTGCAGCCATCTGGCGCCTCAGCCGGCCCAGCGGTGCGGCCCACTGGCCCAACCGCCAACCGTCGTCCTCCCGGCGACGACAGAAGGACAGGGGCACGCGCCAGCGCGCGCGGCCATGCGTCCGGTCGTGTCCACGTCTCCCCGCCACCTCCTGCTTCTTCACTACTAGGAAAAGGGCTATAGATGGAAATGACACTAATGGCGCACCAGACAAGTGGTGCGCCATTAGTATATACTAATGGCGCACCACCTTCTGATGTGCCATTAGTGTTGAAACTACTAATGGCACCCTGGCCACGGTGCGCCATTAGTACCAATTTTTTTTTGAACTAGTGCACCTGTCCAAACATACTAATGGCGCATCCCCTGGTGGTGCGCCATTACTAGTTGTAACTAGTAATGGCGCACCAGCCAGAAGGTGCGCCACTAATGTTATTTTTTTTATTATTGCTTTTATTCCTTTTTTTGCAAAAGTTCTAATGGCGCACCACCAGGGGGTGCGCCATTAGTAACCTGGATTACTAATGGCGCATTTGTTGCTGGTGCGCCATTAGTAAGTGGGCAGCAACAAGATATTTTGGACAGCCTCTCCTCCCACACTCACTTTCTCCCCACTTCATTCTCTCCACCGCCTCCTCCTTGTCTCGGGTGCCTCCTCTTTTTCACCTCATTTCCACCATAGATTCATTCAAATTAAGTGGTTAAGTTACCTTGTTTTGCTAGGTAAGTAAGGGGGGAAGCTATATTTATGTTGTTCTCCCTACAACAATGTGCACATGCACTTTTTATGGCCTAGCTAGATCTATGTATGTTCATGGTGTTGCATATGTTTGTGGTGTTGCATATGTGTTTGTGTTTGGAGGTGTACCGGTATTTGAAATGCGATAGTTGCCAATATTTTGCCGGAATGTTGATTCATTTCCGTTTCGGCGAGAATTTTGGCATTAAGCATTCTTTTTGGTCCTATTTTTAGGGAAAGTCATGCCAAATTTTTTCTTGGTTCTAAAATATCGTTTTGCTCTACCCCGCAGGCGACCATGGTCCGCACGATGACCGAAGGCATCGTGAATAGGTTTTTGAGGTCCGCGAAGGCCGAGATGCTTCAAAAGAACGAGACGGAGATAAGATGTCTGTGTCGAAGATGCAAGCTGAATAGCCTTATTGCGGACCCGGATTCCGGGCAGGTGCGGGACCACCTGCTCTTGCGTGGTTTCATGGATGGCTATCGGTGGCAAGGTGATGAAGATGACTACGAAGTCGTCCATGGGGGCCGGGCAAGAAATGAGGAAGGGCAGCAAGACAACCACCGCGGCAATCCCCAGGAGATGATCACGACGGTGATGTTGTACACAGTCATCATGTAGAAGATGCAGGACATGATGATGATGCCGGCGGAGCAGACAACGCTGGACCATCGATGGGCTGGGTGCAGGACCCTCATATTCAAGAGCTGCTTCTCAAGCAGACGGATAACACAAGAGCTGCCGCCCGAGAGAAAGCCAAGATGGATCAACTTGAGTTAGACGCGGTTACTCCATTGTATGAAGGATGCAGGCCTGAGGATACTCGCCTGAAAGTAACGCTCATGGCTCTGGAGATGAAGGTAAAACACAAAATGACCGACGCATGCTTCGACGAGAACATGTCATTCTGGCACGAACGTCTTCCCAAGGGGAACAAGTGCCCGACCAGTTTGGAGGAGGCGAAGAAAATCGTGTGTCCTCTGGATTTACCGCACATGAAATACCATGTGTGCATGAACAATTGCATCATTTATCGGGACGAGCACGCGGAGTCTACCATATGTCCGGTGTGCGGTGTCACTCGATACAAGAAGAGGAAGAAAGCTCCTCGAAAAGTGGTGTGGTACTTTCCGATCACTCCTCGTCTGCAGTGGTATTTCGCGGATCCTAAGGTAGCAAAGCTCCTGCGTTGGCACGCGGATAGGGAGGAGAAGAAGCGAGAAGATGACGCAAATGATTCGGAGATAGATAAAAAAGACAAGATGCTAAGTCACCCTAAGGATGCGAGCCAGTGGCAAGCGTTGAACTTCGAATACCCAGAATTTGGGAACGATCCAAGGAACATCGTGCTGGGCGCGAGCACCGATGGAGTCAATCCGTTTGGCAGCCAGAGAAGCACACATAGCACCTGGCCTGTGTTTGTGTGGATGTACAACCTTCCCCCCTGGTTGTGCATGAAGAGGAAGTACATTCACATGAGTATGCTAATTGAAGGGCCAAAACAACCAGGGAACGACATCAATCTGTATCTGGGGCTGCTGAAAGAGGAGCTTGACACGCTGTGGAAAATGCCAGCCAATACGTGGGACGCCGCAGAGAAAGAATATTTCCCTATGAGAGCCGCACTGCTCACGACGGTGCACGACTATCTCGGTTACGGATATCTTGCGGGGCAGGTAGTCCACGGATTTTCTGGATGCGTAAGGTGCATGGATGACACAATGTATCGCCAGCTAGATAGAGATCCCGGGTCTTCGAAAACCGTGTTCATGGGACATCGAAGGTGGCTTCGCGACGATGACCCGTGGAGGAAACGCAAGGATCTGTTCGATGGTGAAACCGAACCCCGAAAATGCCCGTGTACGAGGAGCGGCGAGGAAATAGACAAGCTGTTGAAAAATTGGAAAGACTGCCCACTGCCGGGAAAGAAGCAAAAGGCGCCAGAGCCGGGAAAGAAGCGAAGGCGCCAGAGCCGCTGCTGAAGGTATGGAAAATGAGGTCTGTTTTCTGGGACTTGCCGTACTGGAAGATCCACCGTGTGCCTCACAGCCTTGATGTCATGCATATCACGAAGAACGTGTGCGAGAGTCTGCTTGGTACCCTGCTCAACATGCCGGAGAGGACCAAAGATGGGCCGAAAGCAAGGGCAGACTTGAAATCAATGGGCATCAGGCAGGAGATTCACGCTATATATGATGATGATGATGATGATGATGATGATGATGATGATGATGATGATGAAGCGAAGCAGGACACAGAAAGTCGTCGCAAAGGCAAAAAGGCCAAGAAGACCGGAAATGACTACCCTCCCGCGTGCTTCACTCTAAGTCAGGAGGAGATCGAGCAGTTTTTCACCTGCCTCCTAGGAGTAAAACTTCCTTATGGTTACGCGGGGAAGATAAGCAGATACCTAGACCCAGCGAAGCAGAAGTTCAGCGGGATGAAGTCTCACGACTGTCACGTGCTGATGACGCAGATACTTCCAGTTGCAATCCGTGGGATCATGGACGCGCACGTCCGTGAAATGCTATTTGGCCTATGCAACTTCTTCGACGTCATCTCTCGGAAGTCGATTGGCGTGAGGCAACTCAGAAGGCTACAGGAAGAGATCGTGGTGATACTATGCGAGCTTGAGATGTACTTCCCGCCCGCATTCTTCGACGTTATGGTGCATCTGCTGGTCCATATAGTGGAGGATATCATCCAACTCGGGCCGACGTTCCTGCACAGCATGATGCCGTTCGAAAGGATGAATGGTGTCATCAAAGGATACGTTCGCAACATGTCACATCCATAAGGAAGCATAGCCAGGGGCTTTCTAACCGAAGAGTGCATCTCCTACTGCACGAATTATCTAGGCATCGAGAACCCCGTTGGTCTGCCCGTCAACAGGCACCTCGGCAGGCTCGCTGGATGGGGTCACCGTGAGGGTCGCCGCGAAATGCATGTCGACTTCGAGGGTCGACTCGCCGACTTTGAAAGAGCAAACCTAGTCGCGCTACAACACATAGACGTGGTCGATCCTTGGGTGGTAGAGCACAAAACCTTTATTAAGAAGACGTACAATGACCGAGGCCAACAGAGGACGGACGGAGATATACTCAAAGAGCACAACTCATGTTTCACACGTTGGTTCAAGCAGAAGCTTCTGTCGTACCCTTTACATGAGGATTCTTCCGCGGAAGAACAACTCATATTCGCCTTGTCACAGGGCGCCGAGCACAACCTGATGACCTATGAGGCGTACGATATCAACGGCTACACATTCTACAGCGAGGCCAAGGACATGAAGAGCGATGGTTATCAGAACTCCAGAGTAACGATGGAATCCTACACCGGTAACGACAAGGACAGATACTACGGAAGGATCAAGGAGATCTGGGAGCTGAGCTACGCTGGAGAGAAGGTCCCGATGTTCCGTGTTAGATGGGCCAAGAACGTCATAAAAGAAGACCGGTATTTCACCACCATGGTTATACCCGAAGCCAAATCCAAGACCGCAGGAGCAAACGTCACCGCGAAAAATGAACCATGGGTACTGGCTTCCCAAGTGGACCAATGCTTCTTCATTACCGACCCGCCAAAGCCCAGTCGTGTTGTCGTGAGGAGAGGCAAAAGGAAGATCATCGGAATGGATGGAGTAGCCAATGAGCAAGACTTCGACAAGTACGGCGCCCGAGGATCGAACATGACGACGATGATGAAGTAGCAGCATACACCACAAGAAGAAGCAGGACCACCCTACCTAAAGGACGTCCGTTCCACAGAAGAACTCCATTTGCGAAAAAGAAGGGCAAGAAGATTGTGAACAGATAGCTAGCTAAGATCGATTGTATTTAAATCGTAGCCTTCATTTCTCGATTGTATTTCATGGGTACTTTTTGAACTATCATGAATATTTTTAAATTTCATGGACACTCGATCTCGATCCCAGCCCCCTCCATCTCGATCGCTATCCCACCTCGCCAGATCGGGTCCCCCTCGCCGCCGAGCACCCCCCCAGTCCACCGGCCGCCGCCGCCGACCCCCCGCACCCTCGATTCCCCTACTCAACCGCCGCCGCCGACCCCCCGCACCCCGCGCACCGTCTTATAAAAAAATAAGTATCAAACAGCTTTTTAAATGCTACTGTCTTATAAAAAAATATTACTGTTATTATTTGAACAAGTTTGAACATATTTAAACACAAATAAGTATCAAACAGGTTTTTAAATGCTAAAAAATTTGTGGAGCCTGGGAGTCGAACCCAGGACCTCCTGGTGTGAGAACTGGCTGCTGACCGGTCGAGCTAGTAGAGGGGACTTGATGTGGATCAGTTCTGGTGGTACACAACCTGTTGGCTGGAGTTGAAATAAAAAAAACTACTAATGGTGCACCATGGTGAGGTGCGCCATTAGTATGGATATTCTAATGGCGCACCACGGTGAGGTGCGCCATTAGTATTGTGCCTTCGCCCGATCCCCCCTTCCCTCTCCCCCTTCGCCCGGTCCCCCCTTCCCTCTCCCCCTCGCCAGTTCCCTCTCCCTCTTGATCCACCGCCGCCGCCGCCGCTGCCCTCACCCTCGCTGCTCGCCCTCGCCCTCGCCCTCTCCCTCCCTCGCCCTCGCTGCTCGCCCTCGCCCTCTCCCTCGCCCTCGCCCTCTCCTCGCCTTCCCTCTCCCTCGCCCTCTCCCTCGCCCTAGATCCCCTTCCCCTCTCCTCTCCCGACGCTGCTGCCCCGCCACCTCGACGCTGCCCCGCCGCCCCGACGCCGCCTCGACGCCGCCCCGCCGCCCCAACACCGCCTCGACCCCGCCCAGACGCCGCTGCCCCGCCACCTCGACGCTGCCCCGCTGCCTCGACGCGACCCCGCCGCCCGGACGCCGCCCCGTGCACACCACCGTCGCCGGAGCACCACCACCACCACCCGTCGCCGGAGCATCCTTATCCTCTCCGACCGCCTCCTCCACCCCGGCCCGCTCCTCCAAGGTAAGCTACCGCCCCGACCCCTTAAGCTGTTGCTGATGTGCTTACGCTCTAAAGGATGACAACGTTCATGAACTTCCTCTTCGCAAAAGCCAGCCACCATTTGTTGGGAGTGCCATTAGCTCTGTATGCGCAGTTGAGCAGCCTCCCGCTCGTTTCCTCCCTTATCTGCTTCAGATAGTTCCTCAACAGTTCTGCATTAGAGAAGTTAAGGGGAGTTAGAATATTCTGCTGTTAGATTTGATCGGTTTCTACCAATTTATAGCTGAACTAGCCTAAGGCTTAAGTAAAATGCTACTGTTTGATTCTCTCTGAAGAAGTAAATTACGTGAAATACCAAGCAAACAACTTATTACTTCTGCAGACAAGAGTTAGCTTAGTTACTTTCACTAAAAGCATATGCACGTGCAAATATGCAATTGAAGTTGATGGAGCTATATATACCTGCTTCCTCCCCAGATTGGGGGAGAGTGAAAAGTCCAGGGAAAGGAAACCCTGGTTCCCCAGGCGCAGGAACTTTTTCCAACCCCAGGTTAATGATTGCCTTAGTTCCGACAGCCAGCGTCCGGCAGGTTTCTAGTCTTTTCAAGGCAATATTGATGTAAGATGTCAGATAGATGAGCAATTTGTCTGCTGGGCTTTTGACATGGAAGTTTTTGAAGAAAACATTTGCACGGAAGAAAGTTATTGCTTCATCAATTATACCCTCCTTATCTGTAATAGCATCAACATTTTAATAAGCAGTTCAGCGTGGTCATGCATGATCGAAATGTGTCTGATGTTGTGACAGTACCTGAATCTGAGGCTGGGGCTGGGCCCTTCATATGGGTTTTGAGTGGAAGCAAAGGACACCCACAGGCTTTTGTGATCCCGTCATCATCAATGAAACTAGAGTGATAAACTTGTCCATGATGGAGAAATGCATATGGTGCTCAGATATCGCATAGATAACGTTAACCATGACCAAACTAGAACTAACAAAACTAGCATGGGATACTAAAGCAAGCAATTAGCACATTTGTTTTGAAATACTACAGTGTTTTGAAATATCCATGTTTTGAAATACTACAGTAATTGGGTATGCCTATATGATTTCTGGCACATTTCCTGTACCTACAATACAAATTTGTGAGCATAGCTTCTGTTGTCAATGCAAAAAACTGTTCCTTGTAATGTACATACTCATACTGCATCTTTTGGATTGTTCATTTCTGTTTATCTTGTGCCGATGCTACTTAGTATGTACTCACATCTTCATGCTGGAAGGATAATACTGTAGGTAGACCATTTACTATTTTTTCATTTTTGAATATGGCTAACTCTGCTTCCCCCAATCTGCATATCCTCTGTTCTGAGCATAATTTTTTTGCCATATCCTTTTCACACCTGGCATCTGCCATTGTAACTTCATACTGATGTAACATGTGAATCTATTGGTCCTGCTTATTGTCTTTAAAGAAGTCAATGTACCTACCTATTTTTGTGCTATGTTATTATATTTGATCAGTATCAATTGTGTCTCTCTTAAGAGACTCCTACCTTTTCTGACTCGAGTTGTTAACAACATTTCCATACTTCTGTTAGCTACAACATTTTTTTATTTGAATTTGGTACTCCATGAGTTTTTACTACTGCTAACATAGAGTATTTGCTACTAGTAAAACAAGGATTTTGTATAGTTTTTACTACTGCTAACACACAGAGTATTTGCTACTAGTAAAACAGGGATTTTGTATGCACTGCTACCTGATGAGTGCTTTCTTTGTACTATTTCACCTTGGCATGCATATGTTTATTTCACCTTAGACGGAAATGAGTGTTATCAAGGAAATGGTTTTAGGTAAACCAGCACATCTCATCAGTCTTTCTTACTCAATGTTATCACCTGCTTGGTTTTAGGTGATGGACTCATTTCCGGTGGTTGTTCTGCTTTAGTTTTCCTGATGTTGTTTCGCGTTGGGTTCTGATTCGCTTTTCTGCTATTGTTTCTGTGGTGATGCAGACTTGTGGTGAAGAAGAGCAAGGCCAAGAAAGACTCCAACAAGCCCAAGCGTCGTCTTACTCCTCATGTGAGCCCCAGATTTGATTTGTTGTTGTGGTTCGATTCACTCAAAAGGGAGTGATAATTTTTCCTATGTTCATAGTGTGAGATTGATCCAGATTGAATGTTATGCATATCTTAAACATAGGAGTGTTAGTTCATTGCTGCTGTACTACTTGTCAAGTGATGCTGCTGCTGCTATCTGCGAGTTGCTGCTAGTTGTGATTTTGTCAAGTGATGCTGCTGCTACTTGTGATCTTCTAAAATGACCCCTTTCTCCTGAAATGTTGATTAATTTCCGTTTCGGTTGAGAAATGGGGCACTCCAAGGTCAAGAAAATTAGCAAAGGTCATGCCCAATTTTCTTGACCTAGAAGGTGCCCGATTCTCAACCGAAATAAAAATTAATTTGCTTTAGTGGTTGGATTAGTTTAGTATTTTTTTCACACACTCAGACACCCTTGCTTGCCATGTGTGTGAGAGAGATAGTGAGAGGAGACAAGAAGAAGGGGGTTAGGAAGATATTGCCTGCTCATCAAAGCTAACCATCTCCCCCTTTTCACCTCTTTTCCTTTGTCTTTTGTGGGTTGCAAGGAAGCTACTGTCTTAGCTAGATTAGCTTGTGCACAAATCCCAGTGTTACAATCTAGAAAATTAGCCTATAAAGATGAGGTCCCATGCTGGCTGTACCACTGCATCATGCAACAGTGCCTTCAAGATCCAAGGCAATATCACAAACATCATAGGCAATTTGACCAAACTCACAACCTTGTATCTTTGCAGCAACCAACTTTCTAGACACAATGCTACAAATGCAGGATGACAACGCCCGTTCTTTCATGACTCCCACGATAGACGGCGGCTTCATCCACGCTCCGGTCCCTTGAGTCGAGTTGTCTAGTTCTGAAACATCGATTGGCTCATGTTGTAATTAAACTTTAATGAACTTGTAGTATGTCTCTTTGGTTTCGAGAGTCGTTCAACTTAGATGTAATCGATGCTATTAATGTCTTGCTTTTCTCTTCCGATCGTTCTGTTGCATAATTATATATTGCTTATGTATTGTCTGTGAATTGGTACTAACGTTTCGTTTGGCTAGTGCATAGCGATGCCGACGTATGTCGTGTACAAGGGTAAGGTTCCCGGAGTCTACGATGACTGGGAGGAGTGTCGGAGACAGGTTCACCGATTCAGCGGTAACAGTTACAAAGGGTACACCACTAGGGCCGAGGCCGAATCTAGATACGCCCGCTATCTAGCGGGAGAGGGGAGGGAGCGTTGGAGGAACCGGATGAAGACGAGTTTCATCGTGATGATGCTCATCGTGATGACCGCAGCTCTCTTCTATGTGATGGTAGTTTAGATGATCGATATCGACTTGTAATGTGAAGACAAACTCGCTACTCGCGGTCTTGAGACTTGTAATACAATGTTCTATCTTTGTTCGGTCTTTTTAATTCAGAGACTAATATGATGAATTGTATTCGGAGACTAATATGATGAATTGTATTCAAAGACTAATCTTCTATTGTATTCGATGAATCTGTTGTTGATGTGTGTTGTCTATATTTTGTCAAATTATACATTTTGTAACCTGTGCAAAAAACAGAAAATAAAAAAATAAAAAAACCTAATATTCATACTAATGGCGCATCACATGACAGTGCGCCATTAGTATGACAGTGCATACTAATGGCGCATCACTTGGTAGTGCGCCATTAGTATGCCGCGGTTACTAATGGCGCATCCAGTGGTGGTGCGCCATTAGTATGCCAAAGCACCTGGGTATACATGGCCCCTGGGAGGCATACTAATGGCGCACGCTGGCCTATACTAATGGCGCACCCGCGGTGCGCCATTAGTATACCAGATACTAATGGCGCACCAGGTGGTGCGCCATTAGTAAAAATTACTAATGGCGTGTTGTTAATGGCGCACCACAGATGCGCCATTAATGGCCATATTAGGTGCGCCATTAGTAGGGGTTTTTCTAGTAGTGCTTCCCCCGTAGCCTGGAACGCCTAGACATCACCATGCACACCCCAAAGCCTCTCTCGCTCTCTCCTGTGCCCATTCCCTCTTCCCCCTCGCTCTCTCTCGCGTCCGAGATCCCCGTCGCCGCCGTCCATAGCCACCATGGACTCGGCCACTACCGCAGCTCCCCGACACGCTCCCCAGCTCCGCCACGTTGCCCTCGTCCTCTCGTCCAAGCCGCACGTCGTCGGACACCCCGTGAAGCCATCGTCTTCGCCTTCTTCACCTTCAGCCGCCGTGGATCTCCGCCGCCGCCCGCCGCCGTCAGCGCGTCCCCAAGCCTGCTGAGCTGCTCTTCCGGTCCGCTGTGAGGCCCCGCGTCGGTTCCCCCTCCTCTTCTGCGCCCCCGCGCTCTGTAGCAATGCAGTCTCTCAAGCCCGAGCTCCGGCCGCCGCCGCGAGCTTCGCTCCGGCGAGCTCTGGCCTCCCCAGCTCCTCCCACCCGCCCCACTAGATGCGGGAGAGAACGGGCTATGCCCCTTGGCCGTGCTCCGGCCGCCGCCGTGAGCTCTGCTCCGGCGAGCTCCGGCACCCCCACGGTCTCCTGAGTGTCCCACTGGATGCGCGCGAGCCTGGGCTCCTCGCAGATGGTCTCCGTCGCCCGAATGGTCGCCAGAGCGACGATCCCAAACCCCTTTGACCTCGCCGGCGGCTAAACGCCGGTGGGGTTTGACCCCTTTGACCTCGCCGGCCTTTCAGGTGGGCCCCGTGGGTTAGGTGATTAGCTTAGGGATAATCACCGTTAACTAACCCCCCCCTGACACTGACCAGTGGGCCCAGCGCCACTAATCCTCTAATTAGGATAAACTAACCCCCTTGTTTAAACCTAAGACACTGACGCGTAGACCCCACACGTCAGGTTTGACCTGGTCAGCGCCGTTGACCTGCTGACGCAGGCATGACGCAGTTATTTATTTTGTAGATTTAAATTAAATTAGGAAATTCCAGAAAATGCTATAAACTTCAAAAATTCATAGAAATTCAACGTAGCTCAGATTGAAATAATTTATATATGAAAAATTATCAGTAAAATGCAATCTATCCATCTGCACCAGTTTCATGCATGAAAAACCAACTTATACCTGCTGTATAGGTGAAAACACATAAATGGCATTTATAAAGACTTAACTTGGAGTTGCATTTGAATTCTTGATTCAAATGGACTTCAACCAAATGAATGCTAGTTGCATTAGCTCAAACAGCATCACATCTACATGCCATGTTCGTGCATCATATTCTTGCATATGCTTGTGTATTGATTGCTGACACCGTTCCTTCTCGATAGGTCCTGCTTCGGAGACCGTTCCAGAGTACCTGTCTGAGGAGCAGTGCCTTCCCTGTTGATCTACCAGGCAAGCAAACCCCCTTGTTCATTCCGATACAATCCTACTCTCTTGCTCATGCTCTCAGTTATTGGATTAGGACAACAACAATTCAATTGCTACTTTGTGCTGCGGTAGTTGAACCCATTCCTCTGCATGACCTGTCATTGCCACAGTAAATAGTTGAAACCCACTAGCATGTGTAGGAGTTGATTAAAGCCATTGTTGTGTTCCTACCATGCCATGCCTACTATTGCTTAGAGTGTGTAAAGTCTGATTCATTGGGAATGAATTGGAGTGTAGTGCTACGTTCTGATGCTGAGAGTTAAGTGTGTGAATACGATTTGGTAAAGGTAGCGGTGAGAGGCCATGTAGGAGTACATGGTGGGTTGTCTCACTAGAACCGTCCTTAAGCACTGAGTTCTGTGTATGTTGTCCAATGACTAGCTACTACCACACATTGGGCTCCGGGCGCTCCAAGCCCTCTCGACTTATTAACCAACTTGATCTCTGTCCAGGAGTCGCAACTAGTTTTTGGTGTTTGTAGGTAGTGTTATTTTTCTACCAAGTGGCACCCGGCAGGGTGGGCTTGGGACAGACTAGGCACACGTGGCCTGGTGTACCGAGTGGCACCCGGATGGTGGGCTCGGGAACCCTGCACACATCGTTTGGGGCCATGATGGAAACCTCGGCCGGACTCCCTCGCGGATGGAACCCGAATAGGCGATAAACCTGGACTAGAGTCTTGTGTGGTTAGTCAGGTCATGGCCGACACCCTCGCCAGGCTTCTGCTTGAAGGTTGCCGATATACATGACGTGTACATGGCGGTAAGTGGCGAGAGTGTGTGTGAAGAAGTACACCCCTGCAGGGTTAACATGATCTATTCGAATAGCCGGGTCCGCGGTTATGGACTTCTTGGATGGTTACATGGTACATATACAACTTGAAGTGGATACTCTAAAATGCTCAAGACAAGTGTGAGTGTTATGGATGGCCTTCTCGTAGGGAGACGGGGATGAATCCATAGTAGTGTATTGTGTGGTGGTTAGTGGACTCATGTGCGTTGTCTCACCTCAAAGAAATTCTCGTAGTCGTAGAATAGGATAATCACTGAGTCAAAGCTGGCTTGCTGGAACTAAACCCCACCTTACCTTCTTGATACAAGTGTATGTATGATAGGATATGATGTAAGTCTTGCTGAGTACCTTTGTACTCACGTTGCTTTATTTACGTTTTTGCAGCGAAGACTTCGGTCTTACTAGTTACAAGGACTTTGACAAGTAGCTTGTACCTCAGCTACGGTCTTGATCGGATGTTGTAGATAGTGAGGCTCGTCAGCCTTTTTCATTTGTAGATGTCTATACTCAGACATGTATTGCTTCCGCTTGTTGCTTGTATGCTATGAATGTTGGGTCATGTGACCCCTGCTTGTAATAAATGCTATGATGGCTCTTCTGAGCCTTTATCTATATGACTTGTTGAGTTATGTTGTGATGCCATGTTGTACAGCACATACTTGCATGTTATGCGTACGTGTAATGTGTATTGCTATGTGTGGGATCTGACTATCTAGTTGTTTGTCCTTAGTAGCCTCTCTTACCGGGAAATGTCTCCTAGTGCTTCCACTGAGCCCTGGTAGCTTTCTACTGCTCCGGAACACTTAGGCTGGCTGACATGTGTCCTTCTTCATTCCTGTGTATGTCCCTTCAGGGAAATGTCACGCGGTGTCTACCGGAGTCCTGTTAGCTTGCTACAGCCCAGATTCTCGGGAGTCCTGCTAGCCCAGTTGCTACATCCCGGATTCACTCGCTGATGACCGACACGTTCGATGCTGGGTCATGTATGCCTGTCCCTGTAAGTTAGTGCCACTTCGGATTCACGACTAGCCATGTCAGCCCAGGTTCTTATCATATGGATGCTAGCGATACTATCATATACGTGTACCAAAAGGCGCAAACGGTCCCGGGCCTGGTAAGGCGACACCCGTGAGAATACCGTGCGTGAGGCCGCAAAGTGATATGAGGTGTTACATGCTAGATCATTGTGGCATAGAATCGAGGTCCTGACAGCTTTGGTATCAGAGCCTGGCTGCCTGTAGGATTACCAAGCCAAACTGGTCAAAGTTGAGTCTAGAAATTCTTTAGTTATGTAAGGGAATTGATTGTGGGAAGTAACGTAAGGCTCTTTTTACTCCTTATTCCTCATGGCCTTCTGATCTGAGTCATCCTATCTTTCCTGCGGGGTTAAGGAACTAGGCTTTCTCTTCCGTCTATCAGGATCACGTGTTACTACTTCGTAGTCCCATAGGATTGGTTGATCAGAGTCATATCCCAATTTTCGAGTACTTTCGGTGTAGTCGGTTTAGTATGATCTCAGACCCTTGAGTGGTGATGTTGAGTTGTTGTACTACTCCTTTTTAGGATGATGTCTGAATTTGAGCATTCTACTGTCATTATGCTACTGGAATTGCCCTAGGAGTACGAAAGATACTAATTTCCTTGTCCTACATTCTACAACCTATAGTTGATGCTGGTTCCGTCCTTGGTTTCGTTTCTCAGGATCTCATCAGTTAAGCGAAGTTCTGTTGCTCGTAGCCAGAACCACGAAGAAGGTAGGGATGAGGATCCTCCCAACCCGCCTTCGTTTGTAGAGTTCATGTTAGAGATGGAGAGGAACAAGTGTGAGTCTAACCGCTTGTTGGCACGTATCGAGGAGAACACCGCACATCAGTTCAAAGGGTCTGCAACCACTCATGACTTCATTCGCTTGCACCCACCCACCTTTCATCATTCTATTGAGCCAATCGATGCAAATGAATGGATTCGTAGCATCACTCACAAGCTGCATTCCACGAACGTAGCTGAAGATGACAAGGTCACCTATGCCGCATACCACCTGGAAGGTCCTGCTAGTCTTTGGTGGCAGAACTATGAGGCTATGCTTCCAGTTGGCCAGATTCCTACCTGGAGGGATTTCACCGAGGCTTTTCGTGAGCATCACATTCCCCAGGCCCTCATTGATCGCAAGAGAGCAGAGTTCTATAGTTTCACCCAAAGTAAGATGGTTGTTGATGCTTACAGCAGAGAGTTTGAGAACCTCACCCGTTATGCCACAGAAGAGGTGTCCACGGATGCCAAGAAGCAGGCTAGGTTCCGGAAGGGTCTCAACCCCAAGCTGCGTCACTATCTCCACCTGCATCATTGTGATACATTCCAAGCTCTTGTGAACAAGGCCATTAATGCAGAGACAGCTCAGCTCACGTACGAGGAGTCTCGTAAACACACCTGTGATTTGGGATCTTCTTCCGATTCTGGTTCTCAGAAGCGCCGGATTTGGGTTCCGAACTCCGCTCTTCCTTCCGGATATTCACCAAGGTCATCTTACATGGCGCCTCACCCAGCTCTGTCGTATGTTTCACCCAGGTCTACTAGTAGACTGCTTGTCAGTGCGGGTCCACGTCCAACCTCAGGGACTTGCTTCACATGCGGGAAGCCAAGACACTATGCACGTGACTGCTCTCAGACTAGTTATGCTCCACCCAAACCCGAGAAGACTGTTGGATGTGTTAAGCCATCAAGCAAGACAATCAGTGCCGAGCAAGCTCGCACTAAACATGGACGTGTGCATCACGTCTCAGCTAAAGACGCTCATGATGATCCAGATGTCGTTCTTGGTAAACTCCTTGTCAACTATCACCCAACATCGGTTCTGTTCAATACTAGAGCATCTCATTCTTTCATCTCTGAAGGCTATGCTCATTTGCACGACATGTCATTTTGTGATATGCCAACTCCGCTTGAAATCCAAACCCCAGGGTCGAGATGACAGACCACCAGAATAAGCTATGGAAATAAAATCCTTGTTGATAGACTTGTACTCCTTGCATCACTTGTAGCCCTCAAGTCCTCAGATATTAACATCATCTTGGGTATGGACTGGATGACAGCTCATCATGCCAAGATTGATTGTTACACCAGGTCTGTTCAGCTTACACACCCATCTGGCAAGATAGTCACTGTCTCCACTAGAGTTGCAAAGCGTCAGCTCTATTCTCTTAATGCCAGCCCTCTTCCAGATCTTGAAGATATCCCGGTAGCCCGTGACTTCCCGGATGTCTTTCCAGAGGAACTGGCAGGTGTTCCACCTGACAGAGATGTAGAGTTCGTCATAGATCTTATCCCAGGAACCGCTCCAATCTCTAGGAGACCTTATAAAATGGCACCCTTGGAACTAGCCGAACTTAAGAAACAACTTGATGAGTCCTTGCAAAAGGGTTTCATCCGTACTAGTTCTTCTCCTTGGGCTTGCCCCATCCTCTTCGTCAAGAAAAAGGATGGTACAGACCGGATGGTTATAGATTATCATCCCATTAATTTGGTCACGATAAAGAACAAATATCCGCTTCCCAGGATCAACGACCTGTATGATCAGCTCGCTGGGTCCTCAGTCTTCTCAAAGATGGATTTGAGGTTAGGCTACCACCAAATCAAGATCAGAAACGGTGACATCCCCAAGACACCCTTTGTCACTCGTTATGGCCAGTACACGTACACAGTCATGTCCTTCGGTCTAACCAACGCTCCAGCAACATTCTCTCGCTTGATGAACTCGATCTTCATGGAGTACTTAGATAAATTCGTGGTGGTTTACCATGATGATATTCTTATTTACTCGAAGAATGAGGAAGAGCATGCCGAACATCTTAGACTTGTGTTAGAAAAACTCAGAGAGCACCGTCTTTATGCCAAGTTCTCCAAGTGTGAATTCTGGTTGCCAGAAGTGACCTACCTAGGCCACGTAAACTCTGGTAAGGGCATTGATGTCAATCCCGAAAGAGTTAAGGCCGTTCTCGATTGGACTCCGTTAAACAAGTTAGGAGTTTCCTTGGTCTAGCCAGTTATTTTCGCCGCTTTGTTGAAAACTTTCCAAAGTGGCCAAACTTCTCATGGAACTTCTCAAGAAAGATAAAAAGTTTGAGTGGTCCCCACAGTGTGGGTACAGTTTTCAGGAACTGAAAAGACGCCTGACTTCTGCTCCCATACTTGTGCCACCGGATTTCACTAAGGACTTTGTTATCTATTGTGATGCCTCACGGCAGGGACTAGGTTGCATTCTTATGCAGGATCGTCATGTGATTGCCTATGCATCTCGACAGTTGCATCCACATGAGGAGAATTATCCTACACATGATCTAGAGCTTGCAGCCGTAGTCTATGCACTCAAGACCTGGCGACATTACCTTCTTGGTAAACGTTGCGAGATCTACACCGATCACCAGAGTCTCAAGTATATCTTCACACAACCAGATCTGAACCTTAGGCAAAGACGTTGGTTGGAAGTGATCTCAGATTATGATCTAGGGATTACTTAAACTCCAGGCAAAGCCAATGTCATGGCTGATGCGCTAAGTCATAAATCCTATTGCAACAATCTCATGTTGCAGCAGGGTCAACCATTTCTCCATGAGGAATTCTGTAAGCTTAACCTTCACATTGCTCCTCACGGATTCCTTTCTACACTGGTGGCGAAATCTGACCTTGAGGATTGGATTATCGCTGCTCAATAGTAGGACACGGGAATTTCCCAGATCAAGAGAAACATTAAGAAGGGAGTTGGTGGATGTTTCTCTATGGATGATCGATGTGTTATTTTCTTTGAAAACCGCTTGGTGGTTCCCAAGAATCAACATCTGCGAAAATTGATTCTTAAGGAGGAGCATGAATCTCCTCTCATGATTCATCCCGGTAGTACTAAGATGTATCAGGACCTACGCCAGAGGTTCTAGTGGAATAGGATGAAGAGAGAAATTTCTCAGTTTATTGCTAACTGTGACGTTTGTCTTGCGTTAAGGCAGAGCATCAGAGACCTGCTGGCACCCTTCAGCCATTAGCTATTCCTGAGTGGAAATGGGATAAAGTTGGTATGGATTTCATCACCGGTTTTCCCAGAACTAAGAGACGGAATAATGCTATCTTCGTAGTCATTGATCGTCTCTCCAAAGTGGCGCACTTCCTACCTGTTCGAGAGAGTATCACTGCTAGTGAGCTCGTTGACTTATATATTTCTCGAATAGTGTCACTTCATGGTGTTCCACAAGATATCAATTTAGACCGTGGCAGTCTTTTCACTTCTCATTTCTGGGAGAGTTTCCAAACTGCCATGGGAACCCATCTTTCCTTCAGTACCGCTTTCCATCCTCAATCGAGTGGTCAGGTGGAAAGGGTCAACCAAATTCTTGAAGACATGCTTAGAGCTTGCGTTATCTCATTCGATATAGATTGGGAGAAATGTCTTCCTTTCGCCGAGTTTGCTTATAACAATAGCTATCAATCCAGTCTCAAGAAAGCTCCTTTTGAGATTCTCTATGGACGAAGATGTCGAACACCTTTGAACTGGTCAGAAACCAGTGAAAGACAATTCTTTGGACTGGACATGATCCAGGAGGCAGAAGAGCAAGTTCGCATCATTCGTGAGAATTTGGAAACAGCCCAGTCTCATCAAAAGAGTTAGTATGATCGTTGTCATAAGGATGTGACTTATGAAATTGGCGACAAAGCATACCTTTGGGTTACTCCTTTGAAGGGTACCCATCGTTTCGGTATCAAGGGCAAGTTGGCTCCTCGTTACATTGGTCCTTTTCGCATTCTCGCTAAATGAGGAGAGGTTGCCTACCAGTTGGAACTACCCCCACATCTTTCTCGAGTTCATGATGTCTTCCCCGTCTCTCAACTTAGGCATTGCTTCTCGGATTCTATCCGCGGAGTGGACCACAAAATGCTTGATCTCCAAGACAACCTCAAATATCGAGAGTACCCTATTCGCATTCTTGATCAACCAGAGCGTGTCACTCAACGTCATAACATCAAGTTTCTCAAGATTCAGTGGTCTCATCATTCCGAGAGAGAAGCTACTTGGGAGCAAGAAGATCATCTTCGACTGGAGTACCCCACTTTCTTTCCGTCGACCCCTGAATCTCGGGACGAGATTCTTTCAAGTGGGGGCGAGTTGTCACATCCCTAGTTCTGCTATGATCAAGGCTAGCTAGCCATGTGTGCATCATGTTTAAATTCCATTTAAATTTGAAATGGGGATTTGTGAAACCCTCAAAATCATTTCTGGAAATGACCCAAATAAAAATTGCTCCAAAAGGGTCCAAGAAAGTGTTCATGTTGCTCTATGAAAATATTGGACAGAGATAAAAATCAAACCAATATTTTTAGGAGGTCATAAGTATTTATTTTGGGCATTTGGAACTAATGCATAATTATTTGCATTGGATATATATATACGTTATACATATAATATATGTCCAAAAATTATGCCATTTGTTGAGGAGCTCTGGAATAATACCACTAGTTCCTACAAAAATTGGCATAAGGAAATAAAATGATTTAGTATTATTATTAAGTCAAAACAAATGTCAGAAAAATAGAAAAGAAATGGAAATGGAAAAACCTACCTGTGCTTACCTGCAGCCATCTGGCGCCTCAGCCGGCCCAGCGGTGCGGCCCACTGGCCCAACCGCCAACCGTCGTCCTCCTGGATGTCGCCACGCACCCCCCAAGCCTCTCTCGCTCTCTCCCGTTGAGGGAGTCCTGGATTAGGGGGTATCCGGATAGTTGGACCATATACTTTGGCCGGACTGTTGCAGCTTGAAGATACAAGACCCAAGATTCGTCCCGTGTCCGGATGGGACTCTCGTTTGCATGGAAGACAAGCTTGGCGATCCGGATATTTATTTCCTTCTTTGTAACCGACTCCATGTAAACCCTATCCCCCTCCGGTGTCTATATAAACCGGAGGGTTTAGTCCTTAGAGGGACGATCACAATCATAATCATCATAGGCTAGCTTCTAGGGTTTAACCTCTACGATCTCGTGGTAGATCAACTCTTGTACTACGCATATCATCAATATCAATCAAGCAGGAAGTAGGGTTTTACCTCCATCGAGAGGGCCCGAACCTGGGTAAACATTGTGTCCCTTGCCTCCTGTTACCACCAGCCTTAGACGCACAGATCGGGACCCCCTACCCGACATCCGCCAGTTTTGACACCGACATTGGTGCTTTCATTGAGAGTTCCTTTGTGTCGTTGCTGTAAGGCTTGATGGCTCCTTCAATCATCAACAACAACATGGTCCAGGGTGAGACTTTTCTCCCCGGACAGATCTTCGTGTTCGTCGACTTCACACTGCGGGCCAATTCGCTTGGCCATCTGGAGCAGATCGACAGCTACGCCCCTGGCCACCAGGTCAGGTTCGGAAACTTGAACTACACTACCGATATCCGCGGAGACTTGATCTTCAACGGATTCGGGCCTGCACCAAGAGCGCCGGACAGTCACGATGAGCAGGGCTTAGACCTGCTTTCAGACAATGCTCGGGATATCGCCCTTGCAGGAGCCCCGGACCTAAATCCGGAGCAGATTACGTTGCCCAAGGACGGGTGGATGTACCCCGCCCCGCAAGCCGCACACTCATCGGTGGTAGAAACGAACACAAGCCTCACCCCCAAAGAGGCCTGTGACACCGGACCCCCGGACTCGTATCCGGCTGTAGGTTCCAATCCGCGTGCTCCCGAGCCTGCCGAACCTGGTTGGGCTCCGGTAATGGAGTTCACCGCTACAGATATCTTCCAGCACTCGCCCTTTGGCGACGTGGTGAACTCGTTAAAGTCTCTCTCTCTTTGTCAGGAGACTCTTGGTAGAACTATGTCCGGCTCGAGTGGGAAGCAGGCGACGAAGGAATTTGTTGCCCACCCACCACCCACTTCATTGCCACGGTCGATGATTTAACCGACGTGCTTGAGTTCGACTCCGAAGACATCGACGGTATGGACGACGATGCAGGAGAAGAATAGGAACCACCGCTCATTGGGCGGTGGACAGCCACCTCCTCATATGATATATATATGGTGGACACTCCGACAGAAACCAATGGCAACGAGGCAGTCGACGATAACCTATCAAGGAAGAAGTCAAAGTATGAACGTCATTAGCGCCGCCTCAAGCTCCGCCACAACCATATCAGTGCAGCAGTCAAAAACAATCCATACGGTGCCAATGATGAATACAATCCCGACCAGCCTGCCTTCGAGCAGGCCGGACAGGCGGCGGGCGGATACTTGGAAAGGGACAATTGCATGCCCCCCTCCGAAGACGAGGTGAGCCTCGACAACTACGAATTCGGCGTGACTGAAGACCCTGCGGAGCAAGTTCGCTTTAAGCGACGACTCATGGCCACGGCAAAAAGCCTGCAAAAGAAACAACAGCAGCTCAAAGCCGACCAAGAATTGCTCAGAGACAGATGGATCAGGGTCCTGGCCACCAAGAAATATGGACTCAACCGCCCCACCAAAAGGTACCCGAGGCACAATTCGCTACCTCAACCTAAGAAGGAGAACCTAAAGCCCACACCCCGGCGACAATATACCACGGTCCGGGACAATACGCAGGAAACGCGAGGCAACATCCACAAACCTCGACATAGGCGTCATAAGCGTCAAGTCAAGGAAGGTGGTACCGAATTCTGCAACCCCCAGTCCGGTCAGCGGAAAAAGAACAGCTCAAGCCAATCCGGCCCAAGCAGCATACTCGATCAACCATGCGAAATTCATGGTACCCCTAGAAGGACGGCCAAGCATACCAACAGAGAATGCCGGATCCTCAAAACAAAACGGCCGGTCGCGCACCGGAAACAATGAAGGGAGGTTTCCAACAACGAAAGACCAATCAAACATGGCGAAGTCAAAAGAAGATCCTCCACAGTACAAAAATACGTCTGATCTTCACTGATCACATCAACCGTCCGGACAACATCAACCATGGCAATCTAATTGCACTCACTATTGACCCAACACTCCGGGGGCTCCATCTGACATGAGCCCCCGCGGGCATAAAATTATCAATAACATCTTCTAAAAGATGCTAGGTGCAAAGGCCAAGTTTTATTGGCCCACCACTTTATCGGTTGTCTTCGGATCACCAAACAAATACCACGCCGAAGAATAAGTCTTCGACATTGTCCCTTTATATAGTAATTACCAAATACTACCGGGACAAGCCGCGTTGGCTAGATTCAACGAGGTACAACATTAGGCCAGTCCCGCATGACATAGTCACAATTATGGGCAGCACCGAACCCCACCCTTAGAGCGGAAATCATAAAGCTGCTGGAATAGCAAGGCATGCATGTTTATCAAATTTTGACTCGGCAGCCAACTACCCGGACACCAACTAAGGAGTCCGCACTATTTTACGGCATGACAACCTGGTTCAGCCAGGCTCCGATCAGGCACCCGCGGTTCAACCATAAGAGGACTTGCAGCTGCCTTCAAGCACTTGTCTTTATAGAATAACTTTGGCGCAAAACAGGACTGGCGACATGGAATCAGCTCTGACACACAAGGGCAAGAACACATAAGTAACCCCCCCCCCCTCCCAAAGGAGGCAGTCCGGATTCACTTCAAATCCATACACAGCCTCCTCCAGTCCGGCCAAAACAGGTTCCGCCAAAAACACATCTTTTCATAATCATAAACCGTACTCATATGCATAGATATGTCATCCTACTACAGTGTGTAGATTTAAATAACACTTACTGGCTGTCATTCTTCATTAAACGCCACCTTTTGCCATAAATGGCACCCGTACATCGTATTATGCCCACTATGCCAGGGGCTTCATAATACTCATAATACGGCAACAAAGTCCAGCCACCTTTTCGGTCGCTCGGCACCCCGAACTTATAGCATTATATGCATCAGCTCCGAATCATGTCTTGGGTCATTAGTTGGGTTTGCCCCGCTCCCATGTTTTGGTACCTTACGTTCCGCTCCATCGGCTAAGGTAGCGCTGGGAGAACTACTGCGATTGTGTCCCGGTTCTTCTGGACGAGCACCTCAGTAGAGAAAGCCGAAAATCGACTGTCATGATACGGCGAGAGCTGGTTAGGTGTTTGAGAGGTTATAAATCTCTAAAGATTTATTCCGCACAATGCCATTATAAATGCAAAGTGCGACGGATCGGTCTCCTGATCAGGCGCCGATAGAGCCCCTAGTACGGCCTTCCAAATACCAGGGGTTGCGCCCACCATACTAGAATTCCTATGGCTAAGTGAGAGTGATAAAGCCCTATAGTCTGATTGCCTGGTTCGTGGTGAGGAACACCTCCTTAAAAGGACCCAACAATGGGATAAAGAGTGTTCAGGTATGTCCCGAACACCCCCGTACTTTTCACGTGGGGGCAGAAGCCGACGACCGGCCAACTCTCAGGTTTTATATACACTAAATGGCCGCACAGGAAGAACAAACGTTCACACAAACAGGCAATAAATATTAAAAGTGCCATTATTCCACATTACAAAGAATGGCACGACTGCCTTCAGGGAAATATAGTGTCTTTGGGACACTGATCCGCCACAAGGCGGGCTCCTTTCAGGACACCTTCATAGTATAGCTCGGGCTTGCGATGCTCCTTACCCTTCGGCGGTCCCTCAGTCATTAGCTTCTCAGCATCAAGCTTCCCCCAATGCACCTTCGCACGGGTAAATGCCATGTGTGCACCCTCTATGCAAACTAATCGCTTAATGACATCAAGCCGGGGGCAGGCGCCAACAATCCGCTTCACGAGTCTGAAGTAACTGCTTGGAATTGGCTTCGCGGGCCACAGCCGGACAACCAAGTCCTTCATGGCTAGTTCGGCCGCCTGGTGCAGTTCGACCAGCTGCTTTAGCTGATCGATAAAGGGCACCGGATAATTCGGCGCCAAATACCGCAACTAGAAATCCTTCTCCGCAGACTTCTTCTCCTTAGTATGGTAGAATTGGGCAACATCTGATATGCTGCGTGGCAGGTCCGCAAACACACCTGGAGAAACAAGAATTCAGCTTGTCGCTTAGAGCCGCCATTACTATGAAAAAAGTGGCCTTGAGTACAAAGGGCCTTACCAGCCGCAACCTTCTGTGCTTCCTGAATGTCCTTTAGAGCACCTCGGGCTTCTTCCCGAGCATCCTCCATGGCTTGGAGAACTTGGGCGAGTTCGGATTCTTTCCCTACTAAACTCTGCTCCAAGGCCTCACTTTTCTTCACAGCCTCCTGAAGCTCTCGCTCAGCTTCAATGACCCTGGCCTTGTGTTTCTCACGAAGAGCCTGCTCGGCGGCGACCTTCTCGATGGCTTCGGCCATAGCCTTCTTCAGTGCCTCATATTCGACACTCTCCCCTAGAGCATACAATACAAATATTTTTCATCAGGCACAACTACTCGATCATGCCGAATTTAGGACAAGGTTTCGACATACCTTGCTTGTCCTCCAATTGCTTCTTCACGCGGCCAAGTTCCTCTTTGGCCCATTCCAGACTATGCTTTAGTTTTGGAAACCTCCGCAGTATGGGTGGTGGTCATCCCTGCAGACGCCTGTTTTCAAACAAAGGGATACACGTCATTAACTGAGTCTCCTGGAACGCAGATGATTTGATCCCCTGTCCGGCTTTCTCTCTCTTTCACCGGACAGTGCATCAGGGGATACTACTCACACTGTGACAATTTCCAAATGGTTTCTAAATACGTACCTCAAAGCCCTTTATAAGGACAAGGAAGGACTCATTCAGCCCGCTCTCGGTGGACTGAATCTTTTCAATCACCGCACCCATGAGGGTCCGATGTTCATCTACGATAGGCCACCCGACAGCTCTGCTTGGACAAAGGTTGCTGGTGGAGTAGGAAAGCCTCCCCCCGGCAAAGGTGGCTGCTCGACCGATCCTGGAGCTTTAAAGCACTCCAGGGCCGCGTGTGGCTGCGGTCCGAACCTAAGATCGCTCCCGCCGTCGACGCACCTGGGAGCCGCTGCTCCTGCGTGTCCGGCCCCAGGGATATGCCCCCTTGCACCGGGTCCTGTTGAGACGACACCTCGGTGTCGCGCCTAGGCTTCGGGAAAGGGGCCTTTGGAGGCGTCTCGCTCGCTAGGGCATCAGAGCTTAGTGAATCCTCCGGTGAGGACTATCCGGCGTGGGACCTCGCCGGGTTTCACAAAATATGGCGACGGTTAAAACTACTGCATCCTAACAACCCCGGGCACGTATGCGTGTTTGGATTTCATATACTTACGACTTTTCCAGGGGCTGGACCCTGGGATCCCACTCCGGGCTGCTATCAGCGGCCGTGGTGGATGCCTCTGGGAGGGAACCTTTCCCCCTCTTTGGCTATTCGGCCTCCAGGGATGTGGAAGCCGTCCTTTTCTTCCCACCCCCTGCAGGGGACTCGTCTTCCTCCTCCTCCTCTTCGTCTTCGGAGGAGGGATGGTCGCTGGAGTCTTCGGATTTTGCGTCCGAAGAATCGCGACGTAGGAGGCCGCTCCGGGTCTTCTTGACCTTCTTGGAAGCTTCTTTCTTCAGCGCCTCATAAGGCGTTGGGACCAGCATCTTCGTCAGAAGAGGTCCAGCCGGTTCCTCCGGCAACGGGGTAGGACAGTGTATCCGCTCCACCTTTTTTATCCATCCTTGAGGTCATGGTAAAGCAGGATAAAAGCGTCTCCCTCAGGACATGCCAACTGAAGCATGGATGGACAGAGCACAACAATGAATTACCGGACTTGCAGAATGGGATAGTTGATACCCACGGTCCTCGGCGGAGCCCGACCATGATTTGTCGGACTTAAAGAGCACCTTCCAGATATCCTTGTGGGAGGAACCATAGAGCCCCCGTAGGGTCTGGTGCTCGCTTGGGTCGTATTCCCACAAATTGCAGGCTCGACATTGGCAAGGCAGAACCAGGCGAACTAACATCACCTGGACTACGTCGACAAGTTTGACACCCTTGTCGACCACACTCTGGACGCGCGTCTGGAGCAGTGACAGCTCATCGGACGAGGACCAGTTCAGGCCCTTCTCAGGCCAGGACATGAGATGTAGTAGGGCTCCGAATCTGAACTCACGAGCCGCAGCCCACTTTTTGCCACGCGGTTCGGTGATATAGAACCACTGCTGCTGCCACTCCTTGACGGAGTCATTGAAGGCACCCGTCAGCAATACAACCTTGGGCATCTTGCTCACCATGGCGCCGCCGCACTCGGCATGCTCGCCACTCACCACCTTGGGCTTCACATTGAAAATCTTCATCCATAGGCCGAAGTGAGATGAAATTCGGAGAAAAGCCTCACACACGACGATGAACGTCGAGATATTAAGGAAAGAATTGGGGGCAAATCATGAAAGTCAATCCCGTAATAATACATGATACCGCGAACGGAAGGGTGAAGGGGAAACCCGAGCCCGCGGACAAAATGAGGAAGAAACACGACCCTCTCGTGGGGCTCCGGAGTAGGAACGATCTGTCCCGCCGGCGGAAGATGGTGGCCGGTCTTTTTGGCCAGGTACCCGACCTCTCGGAGCCTCTTGATATCCTTCTCCTGGAAGATAGAGGCCATCCATTTGCATCCTTCTCCGGTTCCGAACATCTTCGGAGAACCACTCTTCGGTGGAGAAGAAGAGTGCTTGGGCGCTAGGGCTCGAATAGAGGGATATGGACTAGCGGAAGGAAAAGGCGTGGGTAAAAAGAAGAGTCCTTATCTCTTTATAGAGGTGATGAAAGCTTTTGCGCCTCCCCACTTGCCTGGTGGAACCCGCTCGTTTCCCACTTGCCGCAATTAGTGGTACGGTTGGGTTACCCACACTCGTATTGATGAGAATCCCGTGATAAGGGGACACGGTATCTGCTTCGGCAAGACATGCAGAGGAAACCGCCTCGCAATATGCGCTGTGGCTGGTTGTGGGAAAACGATTCGAATAATGACCCGACCGTAGTGTCATGTCATGTTGTCTAAAAATTGCCAGCAGATCAGATTTATGCTATGCTCTCTACGGTGGATGTGAAGATCATCTTGCAGATCCGGACACGGTTTAAGTGTTCGATAATTACTTTGGACTATTCGGAGATGGAACCCGCCTTGCAATGCCGAAGACAGAACTGCGTGCCGGACTCATCGTCATTTAAGCCTAGTTCAGGGGCTACTGAGGGAGTCCAGGATTAGGGGGTATCCAGACAGCCGGACTATATACTTTGGCCGGACTGTTGGAGCGCCGAGATACAAGACTCAAGACTCCGTCCCATGTCCGGATGGGACTCTCCTTTGCATGGAAGACAAGCTTGGTGATCCGGATATTATATTTCCTTCTTTGTAACCGACTCCATGTAAACCCTAGCCCCCTCCAGTGTCTATATAAACCGGAGGGTTTAGTCCTTAGAGGGACGATCACAATCATAATCATCATAGGCTAGCTTCTAGGGTTTAGCCTCTACGATCTCGTGGTAGATCAACTCTTGTACTACTCATATCATCAATATCAATCAAGCAGGAAGTAGGGTTTTACCTCCATCCAGAGGGCCCGAACCTGGGTAAACATTGTGTCCCTTGCCTCATGTTACCATCAGCATTAAACGCACAGATCGGGACCCCCTACCCGAGATCCACCAGTTTTAACACCGACACCCGTGCCCATTCCCTCTTCCCCCTCGCTCTCTCTCTCCCGGATGAGATCGTCGTCGCCACCGTCCATAGCCACGATGGCCTCGGCCACTGTCGCACCTCCCGACACGCTTCCCAGCTCCGCCACGTCTCCCTCGTCCTCTCCGCCAAGCCACGCGTCGTCGGACGCCCCGTGAAGCCGTCGCAGTCGCCTTCTTCACCTCCGGCCGCCGTGGATCTCCGTCGCCGCCCACCGCCGTCAGCGTGTCCCCAAGCCCGCAGAGCTACTCTTCCGGTCCGCTGTGAGCCCCCGCGTCGGTTCCCCCTCCTCTTCTGCGCCCCCGTGCTTTGTAGCCCCGCAACCGCTCGAGCCCGAGCTCCGGCCGCCGCCGCGAGCTCCGCTCCGGCGAGCTCCGGCCTCCCCAGCTCCTCCCACCTGCCCCACTAGATGCGCGAGAGCACGGGCTACGCCCCGGTGCTCTTAGCAGCCGCCCCCGTGCACCGCAGCACTGCGCCCGCCCTTGGTTGTGCTCCGCACCGCAAGCTCTGCTCCGGCGAGCTCCGGCACACCCATGGTCTCACGCGTGTCCCACTGGATGCGCGTGAGCCTAGGCTCCTCGCAGATGGTCTCTGCCGCCCGAATGGTCGCCAGAGCGACGATCCCGAATCCCTCTGCCGCGTTCGGCCTCGCCTGCGGCTAAACGCCGGTGGGTTTGATCCCTTTGACCTTGCCGGCCCGTCAGGTGGGCCCCATGGGTCAGGTGATTAGCTTAGGGTTAATCATCATTAACTAACCCCCCTGACACCGACCAGTGGGCCCAGCGACACTAATCCTCTAATTAGGATAAACTAACCCCCCCCCTGTTTAACCCTGAGACACTGACGTGTGGACCCCACACGTCAGGTTTGACCAGGTCAGCACCGTTGACCTGCTGACGCAGGAATGACGCAATGCTGACGTAGTTATTTATTTCTGGATTTAAATTAAATCAGGAAATTCCAGAAAATGCTATAAACTTCAAAAATTCATAGAAATTCAACCGTAGCTCAGATTGAAATAATTTATATATGAAAAATTATCAGAAAAATGCAATCTATCCATCTGCACCAGTTTCATGCATGACAAACCAACTTATACCTGCTGTATAGGTGAAAACACATAAATGACATTTGTAAAGACTTAACTTGGAGTTGCATTTGAATTCTTGATTCAAATGGACTTCAACCAAATGAATGCTAGTTGCATTAGCTCAAACAAAATCACATCTACATGCCATGTCCATGCATCATATTCTTGCATATGCTTGTGTATTGATTACCGACACCGTTCCTTCTCGATAGGTCCTGCTTCAGAGACCGTTCCAGAGTACCTGTCTGAGGAGCAGTGCCTCCCTGTTGATCTACCAGGCAAGCAAACCCCCTTGTTCATTCCGATACAATCCTATTCTCTCGCTCCTGCTCTCAGTTATTGGATTATGACAACAACGATTCAATTGCTACTTTGTGTTGCGGTAGTTGAACCCATTCCTCTACATGACCTGTCATTACCACAGTAAATAGTTGAAACCCATTGGCATGTGTAGGAGTGGATTGAAGCCATTATTGTGTTCCTACCAAGCCATGCCTGTTATGTCTTAGAGTGTGTCAGGTCTGATTCATTGGAAATGAATTGGAGTGCAGTTCTAGCTGAGAGTTAAGTGTGTGAATACGATTTGGTAAAGGTAGCGGTGAGAGGCTATGTAGGAGTAGATGGTGGGTTGTCTCACTGGAACCATCCTTAAGCACTGAGATCTATGTATGTTGTCCAATGACTAGCTACTACGACACATTGGGCTCTGGGCGCTCCAAGCCCTCTCGACTTATTAACCAACTTGATCTCTGTCCAGGAGTCGCAACTAGTTTCTAGTGTTTGTAGGTAGTGTTATTTTTCTACCAAGTGGCACCCGGCAGGGTAGGCTTGGGACATACTAGGCAGACATGGCCTGGTGTACCGAGTGGCACCCGGATGGTGGGCTCGGGAATCCTGCACACATCGTTTGGGGCCGTGATGGAAACCTCGTCCGGACTCCCTCGCGGATGGAACCCGAATAGGCGATAAACCTGGACTAGAGTCTTGTGTGGTTAGTCAGGTCATGGCCGACACCCTCGCTAGGCTTCTGCTTGAAGGTTGCCGAGATACATGAAGTGTACATGGCGGTAAGTGGCGAGAGCGTGTGTGAAGAAGTACACCCCTGCAGGGTTAACATGATCTATTCGAATAGCGGGGTCTGCGGTTATGGACTTCTTGGATGCTTACATGGTACATAGACAACTTGAAGTGGATACTCTAAAATGCTCAAGACAAGTGTGATTGCTACGGATGGCCTTCTCGTAGGAGACAGGGATGAATCCATAGTAGTGTATTGTGTGGTGGTTAGTGGACTCGTGTGCGTTGTCTCACCTCAAACAAGTTCTCGTAGTCGTAGAACATGATAGCCACTGAGTCAAAGCTGGCTTGCTGCAACTAAACCCCACCTTACCTTCTTGATACAAGTGCATGTATGATAGGATCTAATGTAAGTCTTGCTGAGTACCTTTGTACTCACGTTGCTTTAATTATGTTTTTGCAGCGGAGACTTCGGTCTTACTAGTCACATGGACTTCGACAAGTAGCTTGTACCTCAGCTACGGTCTTGATCGGATGTTGTAGATAGTCAGGCTCTTCACCCTTTTTCATTTGTAGATGTCTGTACTCAGACATGTATTGCTTCCGCTTGTTGCTTCTATGCTCTGAATGTTGGGTCATGTGACCCCTGCTTGTAATAAATGCTACGATGGCTCTTCTGAGCCTTTATCTATATGAGCTATTGAGTTATGTTGTGATGCCATGTTGTACAGCACATACTTGCATGTTATGCGTACGTGTAATGTGTATTGCTATGTGTGGGATCTGACTATCTAGTTGTTTGTCCTTAGTAGCCTCTCTTACCGGGAAATGTCTCCTAGTGCTTCCACTAAGCCCTGGTAGCTTGCTACTGCTCCGGAACACTTAGGTTGGCCGCGTGTGTCCTTCTTCTTCTTGTGTCTGTCCCTTCGGGCAAATGTCACGCGGTGTCTACCGGAGTCCTGTTAGCCTGCTACAGCCCAGATTCTCCGGAGTCCTGCTAGCCCAGTTGCTACAGCCCAGATTCACTCGCTGATGACCGACACTTTCGATGCTGGGTCATGTATGCCTGTTGCTGTAAGTTAGTGCCACTTCGGGTGCACGACTAGCCATGTCAGCCCGGGTTCTTCTCATATGGATGCTAGCGACACTATCATATATGTGCGCCAAAAGGCACAAATGGTCCCGGGCATGGTAAGGCGACACCCGTGGGAATACCGTGCGTGAGGCCGCAAAGTGATATGAGGTGTTACATGCTAGATCGGTGTGGCATAGAATCGGGGTCCTGACAGCTTTGGTATCAGAGCCTGACTGCCTGTAGGACTACCAAGCCAAAATGGTCGAAGTTGACTCTAGAAATTCTTTAGTTATGTAAGGGAATTGATTGTGGGAAGGAACGTAAGGCTCTTTTTACTCCTGATACCTCATGGCCTTCTGATCTGAGTCATCCTATCTTTCCTGTGGGGTTAAGGAACTAGGCTTTCTCTTCCGTCTATCAGGATCACGTGTTACTACTCCGTAGTCCCATAGGATTGGTTGATCGGAGTCATATCCCAATTTTTGAGTACTTTCGGTGTAGTCGGTTTAGTATGATCTTAGAGCCTTGAGTGGTGATGTTGAGTTGTTGTACTACTCCTTTTTAGCCGGATGTCTGAATTTGAGCATTCTACTGTCGTTATGCTGCTGGAATTGCCCTAGGAGTACGAAAGATACTAATTTCCTTGTCCTACATTCTACATCCTATAGTTGATGCTGATTCCATCCTTGGTTTCATTTCTCAGGATGTCATCAGTTAAGTGAAGTTCTGTTGCTCGTAGCCAGAACCACGGAGAAGGTAGGGATGAGGATCCTCCCAACCCGCCTTCGTTGGCAGAGTTCAGTTAGAGATGGAGAGGAACAAGCATGAGTCTAACCACTTGTTGGCACGTATCGAGGAGAACACCGCACATCAGTTCAAAGGGTCTGCAACCATTCATGACTTCATTCGCTTGCACCCACCCAACTTTCATCATTCTATTGAGCCACTCGATGCGGATGACTGGCTCCGTAGCATCACTCACAAGCTGCCTTCCATGAACATAGCTGAAGATGACAAGGTCACCTATGCCGCATACCACCTGGAAGGTCCTGCTAGTCTTTGGTGGCAGAACTATGAGGCTATGTTTCCAGTTGGCCAGATTCCTACCTGGAGGGATTTCACCGAGGCTTTTCGTGAGCATCATATTCCCCAGGCCCTCATTGATCGCAAGAGAGAACAGTTCTGTAGTTTCACCCAGAGTAAGATGGCTGTTGATGCTTACAGCAGAGAGTTTGAGAACCTCGCCCGTTATGCCACAGAAGAGGTGTCCATGGACGCCAAGGAGCAGGCTAGGTTCCGGAAGGGTCTCAACCCCAAGCTGCGTCGCGATATCCACCTGCATCATTGTGATACATTCCAAGCTCTTGTGAACAAGGCCATTAATGCAGAGACAACTCAGCTCATGTACAAGGAGTCTCGTAAGCACACCCGTGATTTGGGATCTTCTTCCGGTTCTTGTTCTCAAAAGCGCCGGATTTGGGTTCCGAACTCCGCTCTTCCTTCCGGATATTCACCAAGGCCATCTTACATGGCGCCTCACCCAGCTCAGTCGTATGTTCCACCCAGGTCTCCTAGTAGACCGCTTGTCAGTGCGGGTCCACGTCCAACCTCAGGGACTTGCTTCACATGCAGGAAGCCAGGACACTACCACGTGACTGCTCTCAAACTAGTTATGCTCCACCCCAACCCGAGAAGACTGTTGGATGTGTTAAGCCATCAAGCAAGGCGATCAGTGCCAAGCTAGCTCGCACTAAACATGGACTTATGCATCACGTCTCAGCTAAAGACGCTCATGATGATTCGGATGTCGTTCTTGGTACACTCCTTGTCAACTATCAGCCAGCATCGGTTCTGTTTGATACTCGAGCATCTCATTCTTTCATCTCTGAAGGCTATACTCATTTGCACGACATGTCATTTTGTGATATGCCAACTCTGCTTGAAATCCAAACCCCAGGGTCGAGATGGCAGACCACCAGAATAAGCTATGGAAATGAAATCCTTGTTGATGGACTTGTATTCCTTGCATCACTTGTAGCCCTCAAGTCCTCAGATATTAACATCATCTTGGGTATGGACTGGATGACAGCTCACCATGCCAAGATTGATTGTTACACCAGGTCTGTTCAGCTTACACACCCATCTGCCAAGATAGTCACTGTCTCCACTAGAGTTGCAAAGTGTCATCTCTATTCTCTTAATGCTAGCCCTCTTCCAGATCTTGAAGATATCCCGGTAGTCCGTGACTTCCCGGATGTCTTTCCAGAGGAACTGCCAGGTGTTCCACCTAACAGAGATGTAGAGTTCGTCATAGATCTTATCCCAGGAACCACTCCAATCTCTAGGAGACCTTATAAAATGGCAACCTTGGAACTATTCGAACTTAAGAAACAACTTGATGAGTCCTTGCAAAAGGGTTTCATCCGTCCTAGTTCTTCTCCTTGGGCTTGCTCCGTCCTCTTCGTCAAGAAAAAGGATGGTACGGAACGGATGGTTGTAGATTATCGTCCCGTTAATTTGGTCACGATAAAGAACAAATATCCGCTTCCCAGGATCAACGACCTGTGTGATCTGAGGATTATCCTCGTTGCTGCACAGAAGAATTATGTACTTGATGCACTGCTAGGTGATAGACCTATTGCAGGAGCAGATGCAGACGTTATTTACGTTTGGCTAGTCCAATATGATGACTACTTGATAGTTTAGTGCACCAGGCTTAAATGGCTTAGAATCGAGACTTCAAAGACGTTTTGAATGTCATGGACCATATGAGATGTTCCAGGAGTTGAAGTTAATATTTCAAGCAAATACCCGAGTTGAGAGATATGAAGTCTCCAACAAGTTCTATAGCTAAAAGATGGAGGAGAATTGCTCAACTATTGAGCATGTGCTTAGATTGTCCGGGTACTACAATCGCTTGAATCAAGTGGGAGTTAATCTTCTAGATAAGATAGTGATTGACAGAGTTCTCTAGTCACCATCACCAAGTTACTAGAACTTCGTGATGAACTATAGTATACAAGGGATGACGAAAACGGTTCCCGAGCTCTTCGTGATGTTGAAATCGATGAATGTACAAATCAAGAAATAGCATCAAGTGTTGATGATTGACAAGACCACTAGTTTCAAGAAAAGGGCAAAGGGAAAGAAAGGGAACTTCAAGTAGAATGGCAAGCAAGTTGTCACTCTCGTGAAGAAGCCCAAAGCTGGACCAAAGCCTGAAACTGAGTGCTTCTACTGCAAAGGAAATGGACACTAGAAGTGGAAATTCCCTGAATATTTGGTGAATAAGTAGGATGGCAAACTGAACAAAGGGTATATTTGATATACAGGTTATTGATGTGTACCATACTAGTGTTTATAGTAGCCCCTGAGTATTTGATACTTGTTCGGTTGCTAAAAATTAGTAACTCGAAACAGGAGTTACAGAATAAACAAAGACTAGTTGGGGGTGATGTGATGATGTGTGTTGGAAGTAGTTCCAAGATTGATATGATCATCATCGCACACTCCCTATACTTTCGGGATTGGTGTTAAACCTAAATAAATGTTATTTGTCATTTGCGTTGAGCATGAATATCATTTGATCATGTTTATTGCAATACGGTAATTCATTTAAAGTAAGAGAATAATTGTTGTTCTGTTTACATGAATAAAACCTTCAATGGTCATACACCCAATGAAAAAGTTTATTGGATCTCGATCGTAGTGATACACATATTTAATAATATTGATGCCAAAAGATGCAAAGTTTATAACGATGTTTCAACTTATTTGTGGCACTGCCGTTTGGGTCATATCGGTGTAAAGCGCGTGAAGAAACTCCATAAAGATGGATTTTTTGAATCACTTGGTTATGAATCATTTGATGCTTGCGAACCGTGCTTTTTGGGCAAGATGACTAAAACTCCGTTCTTCGGAACAATGGAACGAGCAACTGACTTATTGGAAATAATACATACTGATGTATGCGATCCGATGAGTGTTAAGGCTCATGGCGGGTATCGTTATTTTCTGACCTTCACAAATGATTTAAGCAGATATGAGTATATCTACTTAATGAAACACAAGTCTTAAACACCTGAAAAGTTCAAAGAATTTCAGAGTGAAGTGGAAACCATCGTAACAAGACAATAAAGTTTCTACGATCTAATCGTGGAGGAGAATATTTGAGTTATGAGTTTGGTCTTCAATTAAAACAATGTGGAATAGTTTCACAAACTCATGCCACCTGGAACACCACAGCTTAACGGTGTGTCCGAACATCATAACCGTACTTTATTGGATATAGTGCAATCTATGATGTCTCTTACCGATTTACCACTATCGTTTTGGGGTTATGCGTTAGAGACAGCTGCATTCACGTTAAATAGAGCACCATCTAAATCCGTTGAGACGACACCATATGAACTGTGGTTTGGCAAGAAACCAAAGTTGTCATTTCTTAAAGTTTGGGGCTGCGATGCTTATGTGAAAAACTTTCAACCTGATAAGCTCGAACCCAAATCGGAGAAGTGCGTCTTCATAGAATACCCAAAGGAAACTGTTGGATACACCTTCTATCATAGATCTGAAGGCAAGATATTCGTTGCTAAGATGGATCCTTTCTAGAGAAGGAGTTTCTCTTGAAAGAAGTGAGTGGGAGGAAAGTAGAACTTGATGAGGTAATTGTACCTTCTCCCGAATTGGAAAGTAGTTCATCAAAGAAATCAGTTCCAGTGATTCCTGCACCAATTAGTGAGGAAGCTAATGATGATGATCATGAAACTTCATATCAAGTTACTACAGAACCTCGTAGGTCTTCCAGAGCACATACCGCACCAGAGTGGTACGATAATCCTGTTCTGGAAGTCATGTTACTAGACCATGATGAACCTACGAACTATGAGGAAGCGATGATGAGACCAGATTCCACGAAATGGCTTGAGGCCATGAAATCTGAGATGGGATCCATGTATGAGAACAAAGTGTGGACTTTGGTTGACTTGCCCAATGACCGGCAAGCCATAGAAAATAAATGGATCTTCAAGAGGAAGATGGACATTAATAGTAGTGTTACTATCTACAAAGCTCGAGTTGTCAAAAAAGGTTTTCGACAAGTTCAAGGTGTTGAATACAATGAGATTTTCTCACTCGTATCGATGCTTAAAAGTCTGTCCGAATCATGTTAGCAATTGCCGCATTTTATGAAATTTGGCAAATGGATGTCAAAACTACATTCCTTAATGTATTTCTTAAAGAAGAGTTGTATATGATGCAACCAGAAGGTTTTGTCGATCCTAAAGGTGCTAATGAAATGTGCAAGCTCCAGCGATCCATCTATGGACTGGTGCAAGCATCTCGGAGTTGGAATATACGCTTTGATGAGTTGATCAAAGCATATAGTTTTATACAGACTTGTGGTGAAGCCTGTATTTACAAGAAAGTGAGTGGGAGCACTACAACATTTCTGATAAATTTATGTGAATGACATATTGTTGATCAGAACTAATGTAGAATTTTCTGGAAAGCATAAAGGAGTATTTGAAAGGAATTTTTCAAAGAAAGACCTCAGTAAAGCTACTTACATATTGAGCATGAAGATCAATTGAGATAGATCAAGACGCTTGATAAGATTTTCAATTAGTACATACCTTGAAAAGATGTTGAAGTAGTTCAAAATGGAACAGTCAAAGAAAGAGTTCTTGCGTGTGTTGCAAAGGTTTGAAATTGAGTAAGACTCAAATCCCGACCACGGCAGAAAATAAAAAGAGAATGAAAGTCATTTCCCTATGCCTCAGTCATAGGTTCTATAAAAGTATGCCATGCTATGGACCAGACCTATTGTATACCCTGCCCTGGTTTGGCAAGGGAGTACAATAGTGATCTAGGAGTAGATCACTGGACATTGGTCAAAATTATCCTTAGTTGAATAAGGATATGTTTCTCGATTATGGAGGTGACAAGAGGTTCGTCGTAAAGGGTTACGTCGATGCAAGTTTTGACACTAATCCAGATGACTCTAAGTCTCAATCTGGATACATATTGAAAATGGGAGCAATTAGCTAAAGTAGCTCCGTGTAGAGCATTGAGGACACAGAATATTTGCAAAATACATATGGCTCTGAATGTGACAGACCCGTTGACTAAACTTTTCTCACAAGCAAAACATGATCACACCTTGGTACTCTTTGGGTGTTAATCACATAGCGATGTGAACTAGATTATTGACTCTACTAAACCCTTTGGGCGTTGGTCACATGACGATGTGAACTATGGGTGTTAATCACATGCAGATGTGAATATTAGTGTTAAATCACATGGTGATGTGAACTACATTATTGACTCTAGTGCAAGTGGGAGAATGAAGGAAATATGCCCTAGAGGCAATAATAAAGTTATTGTTTATTTCATTATTTCATGATAAATGTTTATTATTCATGCTAGAATTGTATTAATCGGAAACATGATACATGTGTGAATACATAGACAAACAGGGTGTCACTAGTATGCCTCTACTTGACTAACTCGTTAATCAAAGATGGTTATGTTTCCTAGCCATAGACAAAGAGTTGTCATTTGATTAATGGGATCACATCATTAGGAGAATGATGTGATTGACTTGACCCATTCCGTTAGCTTAGCACTTGATCGTTTAATATGTTGCTATTGCTTTCTTCATGACTTATACATGTTCCTATGACTATGAGATTATGCAACTCCCGTTTACCGGAGAAACACTTTGTGTGCTACCAAACGTCACAACGTAACTGGGTGATTATAAAGGTGCTCTACAGGTGTCTCCGAAGGTACTTGTTGGGTTAGCGTATTTTGAGATTAGGATTTGTCACTCCGATTGTTGGAGAGGTATCTCTGGGCCCTCTCGGCAATGCACATCACTATAAGTCTTGCAAGCAATGTGACTAATGAGTTAGTTGCGGGATGATGCATTGCATAACGAGTAAAGAGACTTGCCGGTAATGAGATTAAACTAGGTATTGAGATACCGACGATTGAATCTCGGGCAAATAACATACCAATTACAAAGGGAACAACGTATGTTGTTATGCGGTTTGACCGATAAAGATCTTCGTAGAATATGTGAGACCCAATATGAGAATCCAGGTTCCGCTATTGGTCATTGACCTGAGACGTGTCTCGGTCATGTCTACATAGTTCTCGAACCCGTAGGGTCCGCACGCTTAATGTTTGATGACGGTTATATTATGAGTTTTGTGTTTTATGTACCGAAGGTAGTTCGGAGTCCCGGATGAGATCGGGGACATGACGAGGAGTCTCGAAATGGTCGAGACGTAAAGATCGATATATTGGACGACTATATTTGGACATCAGAAAGGTTCCGAGTGATTCGGGTATTTATCGGAGTATCGAAGAGTTACGGGAATTTGCCGGGGAGTATATGGGCCTTATTGGGCCATACGGGAATAGAGGAGAGAGGACAAAAGGAAGGAGACACGCGCCCCCCTCTCGTCCGAATTGGGCAAGGGGTGCAGCCCCCTTTTCCTTCTTCCTCTCCCCCTCTTTCCTTCTCTCCTACTCCAACAAGGGAAGGAGGAGTCCTACTCCCGGTGGGAGTAGGACTCCCCCCTTGCGCGCCCTCCTCCTAGGCCGGCCGCCTCCCCCCTTGCTCCTTTATAGACGGGGGTAGGGGGCACCCCATAGACACAACAATTGATCTCTTGATCTCTTAGCCGTGTGCGGTGCCCCCTCCACCATATTCCACCTTGGTATTATCGTAGCGGTGCTTAGGCGAAGCCCTGCATCGGTAGAGCATCATCATCGTCACCACGCTGTCGTGCTGACGGAACTCTCCCTCGAAGCTCAGCTGGATCGGAGTTCGAGGGACGCAATCGAGCTGAACGTGTGCTGAACTCGGAGGTGCCGTACTTTCGGTACTTGGATCGGTCGGATCATGAAGACGTACGACTACATCAACCGTGTTGTGCTAACGCTTCCGCTTTCGGTCTATGAGGGTACGTGGACACACTCTCCCCTCTCGTTGCTATGCATCACCATGATACTGCATGTGCGTAGGAATTTTTTTGAAATACTACGTTCCCCAACAATATGATCATCACCATAAGAGAATGGTTAAGGATTAGTCATAGTAAGGCTCATGCCTTGCATGCATCCACATGGAGTTTCTACTCCAAATTTGAGGCATCAATGATGTTCAATTCACCTCTCAACCTGCAAAACACTTTCTCATCAAGTGGTTTAGTGAATATATCCGCCAATTGCTTGTCGGTACGAACATGCTTAAGTTTGATATCTCCCTTAGCAACATGATCTTGAATGAAATGATGACGAACTTCAATATGCTTAGTTTGAGAATGTTGCACGGGATTATGAGCAATCTTAGTAGCACTCTCATTGTCGCAAAGCAGTGGAACATGTTTCACATATATCCCATAATCTTTAAGAGTTTGGGTCATCCAAAGTAATTGAGCACAACATGAACCAGCGGCAATGTATTCCGCTTCGGCGGTGGATAAGGATACCGAGTTTTGTTTCTTGGAGGACCAAGATACAAGAGATATACCAATAAATTGACATGTACCCGAAATGGACTTTATATTGACCTTGTCACCGGCATAGTCCGAGTTGGAGTAGCCAACAAGATCAAAAGAAGACCTCTTAGGATACGAAATGCCAAAATTTGGTGTATGTATTAAGTATCTCACTATCCTTTTCACAGCTTTAAGATGACACACTTTGGGGGCTGCTTGATATCGTGCACACATGTGCACACTTAGCATGATATCGGGACGGGTGGCACATGGATATAACAATGAACCAATCATAGAGCGGTAAACCTTTTGATCAACCGGTTCGCCATCCTTTGTCAAGTCAAGATGTCCACTAGTAAGCATGGGGGTATTCATACCTTTGCATTCTTGCATGTTGAACTTCTTGAATAAGTCCTTAGTATACTTCGTTTGAGAGATAAAGATTCCCTCCTTAGTTTGTTTGATTTGCAAACCAAGAAAGAACTGGAGTTCACTCATCATAGACATCTCAAACTTTTCCTACATAAGCTTACCAAACTTCTCACTAAAATGAGGGTTAGTTGATCCAAATATGAAATCGTCAACATAAATTTGGCACACAAATAATTCTCCATTAACCCTTTTGGTGAAGAGTGTAGAATCAATTTTACCAATTTCAAGCCCTTTATCAATAAGAAACTTAGTCAAGCATTTATACCAAGCTCTAGGAGCTTGCTTAAGACCATAAAGTGCTTTGTGAAGTTTGTAAACATGGTCGGGTTTCTTAGGATTAACAAAGCCAAGAGGTTGTTTAACATAAACTTCCTTAATTTCACCATTAAGAAAAGCACTTTTGATGTCCATTTGATATAAGGTAATGTCATGATGATTGGCATAAGAAAGTAAGATGCGAATGGACTCAAATCTAGCAAAGGGGGCATAAGTCTCACCATAGTCCATACCTTCGACTTGAGTGTAGCCTTGAGCAACGAAACGAGCCTTGTTGCATACAACTTGTCCATCTTCATCTTGCTTGTTCTGAAATACCCATTTTGTTCCAATGACATTATGCTTCACATCGGGCTTCTCAACCACCGTCCATACTTGGTTCCTCTCAAAGTTGTGCTTCACCCCGTTCTTCCTCTCAACGTCCATACTTGGTTCATCTCAATGTCCATACCCAGGTTTGATACTTGTCCACACTTGGACAGAAAAGGTACTCTTCACCTTCGTTGGGTGAATCTTGCCGATAGACAAGTCTTGGATTGCTTCTGAAGGATCTTTGTCATCCACATTAATTGGCAATTGCTCTACTTGAGAGCCGTTAGATTCATCAAACTTCACATCTAACATCTCTTCAACCTTTCAAGTGAAATTTTTGTAGACACGGTAAGTGTGAGAGTTTGAGCCATAACCGAGTAGGAAACCTTCACGAGACTTAGGAGCAAATTTCGAACAACGATGCTTGTCAAGAATGTAACACTTTGAGCCGAATACCCGAAAGTATCCAACTTGGAGTTTGTTACCAGTGAGGAGTGAGGGAGTCCCGCATTAAGGGGTCCTCGGACAACCAGACTATATGCATATGCCGGACTGTTGGGCTATGAAAATACAAAATAGAAGACTTCATCCCGTGTCCGGATGGGACTCTCTTTCCGTGCAAGGCAAGCTTGGCAGTTAGGATATGAAGATTCCGTTCTCTGTAACCGAATCTGTGTAACCGTAGCCCTCTCCGGTGTTTATATAAACAGGAGGGTTTAGTCTGTAGGACAAGAACAATCATAATCATAGGTTAGCTTCTAGGGTTTAGCCTTTATGATCTCATGGTAGATCAACTCTTGTAATACTCATATCATCAAGATCAATCAAGCAGGAAGTAGGGTATTACCTCCATCGAGAGGGCCCGAACCTGGGTAAACATTGTGTCCCCCGCCTCCTGTTACCATTAGCCTTAGACGCACAGTTCGGGACCCCCTACCCGAGATCCACCGGTTTTGACACCGACATTGGTGCTTTCATTGAGAGTTCCACTGTGTCATCATCGTAACGCTTGATGGCTCCTTCAATCATCTACAACAACCCAGTCCAGGGTGAAGTCTTCCTCCCCGGACAGATTTTTGTATTCGGCTGCTTCGCACTGCGGGCCAACTCGCCTGGCCATCTGGAGCAGATCGACAGCTACGCCTCTGGCCATCAGGTCAGGTTTGGAAGCTTGAACTACACTGCTGACATCCGCGGAGACTTGATCTTCGACGGATTCGAGCCCATGACAGCCGCGCCCTGCCGCCACAATGAGTATGACCTAAATCTATCATCAAACGGTGTGCAGGAGATAGTGCCTGTAATCGCTCTGGCCCTAGATCCACAGCAAAGCGCACCATCCAAGGACGGGAGGCTCAACCTCGCCACGGAGGCTGCAAACTCAGCGGCGCTAGAGCCGAACACAGATCTGACCTCCAACGAGGCATGTGTCATCGGAACCTCGGACTCGTCTCCGGCCATAGGCTCCGAACCGCGTGTATCCGCACCCGTCGAATCTGACCGGGTGCCGATCTTAGAGTTCACCTCCGCGGACATCTTCCAACACTCACCCCTAGGCAATGTGTTAAACTCATTAAAGTCTCTCTCCTTGTCAGGAGATTCTTGGCCGAACTATGTCCGGCTTGAGTGGGAAGCGGACGACGAAGAACTTCGTTACCCACCCACCACCCACTTGATAGCCACTATCGACGATTTGACCGACATGCTTGATTTCGACTCCAAAGACATCGACGGTATGGACGACAATGCCGGAGAAGAACAGGAACCACCGCCCATAGGGCGCTGGACAGCCACCTCTTCATACGACATATACATGGTGGATACACCCAGAGAAGACAACGGCGAGGACAAAAAGGATCCAGTTGAGGACAAACTTCCTGAGAAGCAGCCAAAGCGCCGACGTCAGCGGCGCCGCTCTAAATCACGCCATGGTGAAAATAGCGATACCCGCACAAGAGAAAATAGCACTCCGGATGATGCCGAAGACAACGAAGACCTCGCCAGGCCAAGTTTCGAACATGCTGAACGGGAAGACGGGCGAGCCAGCCCTGATGAACAGGCCGTGAACGATGACTCGGAGGACAGCAATTACATGCCTCTCTCCAAGGATGAGGTGAGCCTCAGTGACGAAGAATTTATCATGCCATAGGATCCCATCAAGTAGGAGCGTTTTAAGCGTCGGCTTATAGCCACGACAAAGAGCCTGAAGAAGAAGCAGCAGCAGCTTCAAGCTGATCAAGATCTGCTCACTGATATATGGACTGAGGTCCTGGCAGCCGAGGAATACAGACTCGAACGCCCAACCAAAAGTTACCCGAAGCGTAAATTGCTACCTAAATTCGATGACGAGGCACTGGAGCTAGCACTACCAGCACATAATGCGGCTGACGGACCATCGCGTGGCCAATATAAAGCGGCAATTCAGCCCAAACACCAGCCGGCACCACGTCGCCGAACAAATAGAAACACAACAGCTCGGGGATACACACATGACCTGCAGTACGACTTGGAGAACAGAGCAGGCCAGACCAGATCGATCTATGGATCGCAGGGGTCCGCCCTAATGCGCAACGACGGCCACCACGTCGGATATAACAAATACACACCTGTCCGGGCCAAATATCGCAGACCGGCTAAATTCGAGCTACGCCGTGACGTAGCCCGACACAGAGGCGCCGCACACCCCCTATGCTTCACCGATGAAGTAATGGAACATGAATTCCCAGAAGGGTTCAAACCCCTAAACATTAAATCATAGGATTGAACAACAGATCCCGTGGTATGGATCAAGGACTTCCTTCTCCATATACATATGGCCCGCGGTGATGATCTCCATGCCATCAAGTATCTCCCACTAAATCTCAAGGGACCATCTCGACACTGGTTGAATAGTCTGCCCGAAAACTCCATTGGCTGTTGGGAGAACCTGGAAGATGCATTCCTTGACAACTTCCAAGGCACTTATGTCCAACCTCCGGATGCTGATGACTTAAGTCACATAATCCAACAGCCCGGAAAGTTAGTCAGGAAATTCTGGACTCGGTTCCTAACTAAAAAGAACCAAATCGTCGACTGTCTGGACGCCGAAGCCCTAGCGGCCTTTAAGCATAACATCTGTGATGAGTGGCTCGCCCGACACCTCGGCCAAGAGAAGCCGAAGTCCATGACAACCCTTACGACACTCATGACCCGCTTTTGCGTGGGCGAGGATAGCTGGCTAGCTCGTAGCAACAGCACCTCAAGTAAACCTGGCACTTCTGAAGCCAGAGACAGTAATGGCAAGCCCCGACACAGTAGACACAAGTGTCTAAATAATGGAGATAACTCTGAAGACACGGCCGTCAATGCCGGATTCAGTGGCTCGAAGTCCGATCAGCGGAAAAAGGCATTTAATAGAAACAATCCGGGCCCGTCCAGTCTGGACCGCATACTCGATCGTCCATGCCAAATCCACGGCATCGCTGATAAACCAGCCAATCATACCAACAGAGAATGTTGGGTCTTTAAACAGGTCAGCAAGTTAAACACCGAAAACAAGGAAAAGGGATTGCAAAGCGACGACGACGAGGAACCCCGGCCACCGAACACAGGGGGACAAAAGAAGTTTCCTCCCCAAGTTAAAACAGTGAATATGATATATGCTACCCATATCCCCAAAAGGGAGCGGAAGTGCGCACTAAGGGATGTCTACATGATGGAGCCAGTTGCCCCAAAATACAACCCGTGGTCCTCCTGTCCGATCACTTTCGATCAAAGGGGCCATCCGGCATGGTGGTTCAGCCGCACTGGTGCTTGACCCTATCATTGACGGATTCCACCTCACACGCGTCCTCATGGATGGTGGTAGCAGCCTGAACCTGCTCTATCAGGATACAGTGAGCAAAATGGGTATTGATCCCTTAAGAATCAAGCCCACCAAAACCACCTTTAAAGGTGTCATACAAGGTGTAGAGGCCTGTTGTACGGGCTCAATCACATTGGAAGTGGTCTTCGGATCCCCGGATAATTTCCAGAGCAAAGAATTAATCTTCGACATCGTCCCCTTTTGCAGTGGTTATCACGCACTGCTCGGATGAACCGCATTTGCTCATTTCAACGTGGTGCCGCACTATGCCTACCTTAAGCTCAAGATGCCCGGACCTCGCGGTGTTGTAACAGTCAATGGAAATACGGAGCGCTCCCTTCGTACTGAGGAGCACACTGCGGCCCTTGCAGCAGAAGTACAGAATAGCCTTCTTAGGCAAAACCTCAATTTGGCAATAAAGCCCCCGGACACCGTCAATCGAGTCTGAGCTACTCTGCAACAGGACCGTCCGGCTCGTCCAGAGCTCAGCTAGCAATCCGTCCTTCATCCCAACCCCAATAAAGCGGTAAAATTCATGCCGCGTGTACACAACTACGCACTTAAAATACCATGGGCATGGACGGAGGCACAACTAGACCTCGGTCCACAATGCGGCTCAACCGCTCCTAGATCCGTATACCTTCACTTTCTTCTCTTTCTTTCAGGTTTTTCCTCTTCTCGAGGCCTTTTCTGATAAACCTGCTCATCATACCCATAGCAGGCCGGATACACCAAGAAAGCTAGGGGCTCGGACGTACAAGGGAATACCCAGGTGGTCTCTGCTAATGATCATTATACCTGTTTTAAATACCCGCACGCAGCTCGCTCTTGGTCGTGGCATGTGAAATAGCCTTATTCGCTTATTGCACTACATGTACACATACGCCTTGACGTATTAATCAAATTACAACAAAAAATAATTTGCAGCGTCAGCTTATTACTTAATTTTTTTCCCTTATCTATTTATTTATTATCAATTGCACCCATACATTCTGGTATGCCTTAATTCACCAGGGGCTTCTTTGTACCCGTAACAAGGCAAGAAAGTCCGAACACTTCTACAGTATAGTTCGGCACCCTGAACTTATAGCATTATATGCATTGGCTCCGAATCATGTCTTTGGTCACCAATTGGGTTGCCCGGCTCTTGTGCTTGCTACCTTACGTTCCGCTATATCGGCTAGGGTAGTAAAGGGAGAACTACTGCGATTGTGTCCCGGTTCTTCCGGACGAGCACCATAGTAGAGAAAGCCGAAAACTTACTGTCATGACACGGCGATAGCTGGTCAGCTGTTCGAGAGGTCACAAAATCTTTAGCGATTTCTTCCGCATTATGCGATAACTAATGCATCGTGCAACGGATCGGTTTCTATCCGATCAGGTTTCTTACAATACCCCAAGTTCGGTCTTACGAACACTAGGGGCTGCGCCTACCTTTCTTTTGTCAAACTCCTATGGCTAAGTGAGGGTGATAAAGCCTTATAGTCTGATTGCCCCGTTCGTCGCGCTAAACACCTCCTTTAAGGACCAAAGATCTGGAGTAAAGATTGTTTAGATTTATCCCGAACACCCCCGTACTTCCTACGTGGGGGCAGAAGCCGACGACTGGCCAACTCTCCGAATTAATTTAAAAATGGCCGCACAGGAGGTAATAATTCAAATAACAAGCATTATTTTACATAACGGCCTTGTTTCATATTACAGCATAGGATAACATGCATACATTCATGGGAATATAATATCCTTGGCACATTGCTCCGCCACAAGGCGGGATCCCTCCAGGACAATGTCATAATACAGCTCGGGCTTGTGGTGCTCTTTCCCTTGGGCGGTCCTTCGGTCATCAGCTTCAAAGCATCCATCTTCGCCCAATGCACCTTGACGCAGGCAAAGGCCATTCGCGCACCTTCGATGCAGACCGACCGCTTGATGGCGTCAAGCCGAGGGCAGGCACTAACCAGCCACTTCACGAGTCTGAAGTAGCTGCTAGGAATCGCTTCGGCAGGCCATAGCTGGATAATCAAATCCTTGAGGGCTAGTTCGGCCGCCCTATGCAGCTCGACCAGCTGTTTCAGCTGATCGGTAAAGGGTACTAGGTATTCTGGCACAAGATATTGCGAACAGAACAACTTCTCCATAGAGCTCCCCTCTTCGACTTGGTAGAATTGTGTGGCATCAGACATGCTGCACGGCAGATCCGCAAACACCCTTGGAGAACTCCGAATCCGGGTCAGTAAACGAAATCTTTCCTTTGCGTATTTGCTCTGCATAATAAAGTCCTTACCTGCTGCGATCTTTCGGGCCTCCTGGATTTCCTGGTAGGCGCCTTGGGCTTCATCCCGGGCATCATGTGCGGATTGACGAGCCTTGGTGAGTTCGGATTCTTGATCCGTTATACTCTGCTCTAAGGTCTCGCACTTCTTTATGGCTTCTTGGAGCTCTTTTTGAACTTCAAAGACCCGGGCCTCGTGGTTTTCACGAGTGGCCTGCTCCTTGGCCGCCTTCTCCTTGGCCTCGGCTACCGCCTTCTTAAGAGCCTCGACTTCGGTCGCCGCTCCTACTACATATCATGACATTTTTCTATCAAAATAACTTTTCACTTGTATTTTAATACAAACATAGTTATCCCATACCTTGGTTATCTTCCAGTTGCTTTTTTACTTGGCCGAGATCCTTTTCGGCCCGCTCCAGACTCCGCTTCAGTCTGGAGACCTCTGCAGTATGAGAGGTTCCAGTCAATATCGACGCCTGATCATTCACATAGGTATTTCCTAATTAGTCTCCTGCAAAATATATTTGATCCTCTGTCCGGCTTTCTTTTCGAACACCGAACAGTGTATCAAGGGCTACTATCTATATTATGACATTATTTTAACTTCATTACTTACCTCAAAGCCTGTTAGAAGGCTGGTGCAGGCTTCGGTCAGCCCGCTTTTGGCGGACTGGACCTTCTCAATCACCGCACCCATAAGGGTATGGTGCTCTTCAACGATGGAAGCACTTTGGAGCGCCGCCAATAAAGTATCCGGCACCTCTGGGTGGACTGAGGTCACCGGTGGAATAGGCGCACCACCTTTTGTTGAAGAAGGTTGCTGGCCTGATTTCGGAGTCATATTGGTCTCCGGAGTTGTCTCTGGCTGGGGGCCGAATTCAGGACAGCCCCCGCCTTCAGCATCCATAGGGGTCTGCTCCCCATGTGTCCGGTTGCCGAGGTTTGACCCTCCGGTGCCACCTCGACGGTCTCCTGAGCTTCGCCCTGGCCTGGGCCCCTTTGGGACGACACATCGGTGTTGTCCACGCCTCTGGGGGAGGAGGCCATCGGGAGGGTCCCGCTGTCCATCGCATCCAAGTCCAATGAATCTTCTGACGAAGATCCCTCGATGTCGGTGTCGGTGTCAAAACCGGCGGATCTTGGGTAGGGGGTCCCGATCTGTGCGTCTTAGGCTAATGGTAACACGAGGCAAGGGACACAATGTTTACCCAGGTTCGGGCCCTCTCGATGGAGGTAAAACCCTACTTCCTGCTCGATTGACATTGATGATATGAGTAGTACAAGAGTTGATCTACCACGAGATCGTAGAGGCTAAACCCTAGAAGCTAGCCTATGATGATTATGATTGTGATCGTCCCTCTAAGGACCAAACTCTCCGGTTTATATAGACACTAGAGAGGGCTGGGATTTACATGGAGTCAGTTACAAGGAAGGAAATATAATATCCGAATCGCTAAGCTTGTCTTCCAGCAAAGGAGAGTCCCATCCGGGACACAGAACAAAGTCTGGAGTCTTGCATCTTCATGCTCCAACAATCCGGACAAAGTATATAGTCCGGCTGTTCGGATACCCCCTAATCCAGGACTCCCTCAGTAGCCCCTGAACAAGGCTTCAATGTCGATGAGTCCGGCGCGCAGTTTTGTCTTCGCATTGCAAGGCGGGTTCCATCTCCGAATACTCCAAAGTACCTGTTATGATGAATAGTGTCCGGCTTCCCATCAATGTTGTGCTCCTCGGCTTCTGTGCCTCAATAATGACCATCTCCACATGTCGAGCGAATGCAAGGAGCCGAGGCATTTTTGCGTTTGCCACCCCCGGTCCGGCAGGTTAACCATCTATTTGAAGAGATGGGGATTCTCAGATCCAAACCTCACCCTCTTCCCTCGAGCAAGCATCCAACAGAGTGCTCCAAAAAAACCATTCCAACATGGCCGGTCGCCGCAGCTCTTCTTCCCGCTCTCTTCGCTCAAAGCCGGGTGACTGGGAAGAGTGTTCAGTTCCTCATAGCCGTTTGATAAAGTTACAGACCCAAGGGATTCTCCCACCAGCGTTCATGGTCCCCGTCCGAGCCGGAATAGCCACCTATAATGGCGGGGAGCAAGCGGAGGGATCTCCTAATCCTTCCCCAGAGGAGCGAATATGCCTCATCCCGCATCTGCTAAGGGGCGTCGGGTTTCCTATCCACCCATTTCTTCGCGGGCTCCTGGAGTTCTACGGCCTCCAGTTGCACAACTTCACCCCTGCCTCCGTGCTGCATATAGCAGGATACGTCGCCCTTTGTGAGCTATTTCTAGGCTGCGAGGCTCACTTTGGGCTGTGGAAGAAGCTGTTCTGCCTTGTCCCCCGCAACCAGGGAGAATCCCTATGTCAAGTGGGCGGAGCCAAAGTATGGCGCATCGCCGAGACCGGATACCTATCCGGTACTCCCAAGAAGGCACCGGAGAACTGGCCTTCGGAGTGGTTTTATGTTGATGATGTTCCCCTTCCGGATCCAGTCCGGACAGGTCTCCCTAAGTTCAATAACGCTCCGCCGAAGGCACGTCGAAGCTGGCGCCCTCGGAGCCCTCAAGAGGAGGATACCAGAGAAATACACTTTCTGATGAGCAGGATAAAGTTACTGGCCAAATCCGGGCTGACGATAGTCGAGGTCATGGCAATTTGCATAATGCGGAGAGTGCAGCCGCTTCAATATCGGGGGAAACCCATGTGGCATTTCAACGGGGAAGCTGATGCCACCTGCTGTGGCCGTAAAGGTCCCGACTCTGCCACGGCTCTGGCGAGGATATTGTCTGATTTATACAAAGGAGAAGAGGAAGAATTCCTTCACATTAAACCGCGGGATGGATTCTCCATGTACAACCCCCCAAGCTGGGTAAGTCATCATTCTTTTCCCCGCTTCACTTATTATGGCGTTCTTTCGCTAAGATTATCTGCCTCGATATTTTCGAGTAGGAACTGAGGAGGGCTGTAGAAGGGATCTCCAGCCCTTCCCCGTAGCCAGAGGACCCCAAAAGGGCCCTCGATCTAGGACTCGAAGAAGATCCGGATATTACTGTGGAGCTCGTTAATGGGATATTCTATCAGGCAAGCTGCAATGGCGCCTCTGTGGGTATTATTGCCGACTATCCCGGACTGCTACCTACATCGCGTGTAAGCCAAGACGAAGACCCTATCCTCCGAAGAGGACTCCTTTCTGATGTCATGCCTTACCCTTGAAGTGTCGTATTTTTGCAGAGACAACGGCCAGAGCGCGAGGCCAAGCCCCTAGGGGCCCGTCGGCAATGGGCGTCCGGATCGGGCAGGCTTAAGAGGAAGGCGGTTAGGGTCGAAACGCCGCTACAGAGGTAAGGTAAAAACCTGTTCTGTGATTATTGTTTGAAATGTAACAGCGCCCTTCGTGTCCTAGCAGGAAGAGGAGTAGCCAGACTATATCCGGGGATCCTGCCAATCACGCCTCCACCAGCCGGATTCTAGAACCGGCTTCGAGAGAGGAGGCGGATGTGGGGCCGATGCCGCACTGTCCTCCGACAGAGGACGCAGATATGCTCTCTGCCACGAATTCCGAAGTAGAGAGTGCCATGAATCACCGGCGCCGACGGGCTGTACTTTGCAACAACATCTTTTCCGGAGAGGCATTTAATGCCTTCAATTCGGGAGACGCATACATCCGAGCTGCTCAAGGCGGGCTTGCCCGAGCGACGGACCAATATACCAAAGATATACGGGTAAGAAAATTTGATAAGCATGCATAGCAGTAGCCCCTGAGACTTGAAACGGTTGGAATAACTATTTTAAGGATCAATTTATGCACAGGTCCTTGTAGATAAGAATGAGCAATTGTCTCGGGAGCTGGAGGAGTGCAAGGCCCAGCTGAGGGCCACGGTTGCCAAGTTAGATGAATCCCAGAAGGCCTCATCTGGTAACGTTTGTCTCAATTGTACGAAGATGTACCAGGTAGTAAGTGGCTCGTATGATAAGTCTAACAGAAAATTCTGCACACAATCCCATGGTGAATATGGAGTTTGTAGGAGATAACGAGTCGCATCTCCAAAGGCAGCTGAAAGCTGGCGAGCGTATTCTTACGCAAGTTAGGCAGGAGAAGAACAATCTGCAAGATGCCAATGTCCGGCTGGACGTCGAATTAAAAGACATTCGCACCCAGCTAGCTGACTCCGTAAAGGAGAACAAAATGCTTCGTTGTGGCATTTATGGTAAGTGCCTAGACGAACTGTAGTACAGCTCGGCGAGGAAGCATATTGAAAGAATTTTTATTTGTAGTTATGTTGATGGGCCGCCCTGAAGAGGAGATGCCCTCGTCTGCAGGAGATTTGCTGCAAGACCTCTCGCAGCTGCACGAGCGAGCTCGGTAGGTGATGTCGGGCCTTGCTCAGGCCTTGTGGCCATCAAGCTTCCTGTCGAAGGGCATGGGGGAGCTTGTGGATATGCTGCAAGGAGCACGACGGTGCTTCCGATTGTGGAAGATGTCAGCCTACCAACAAGGTGCAAGAGAAGCCTGGGCTATGGTGAAGACGCGCTACACCAAGCTGGACCCGAACCATATGGCCGAAGTCGGACCGGCGGGGCCAGATGGGCAAGAAATTTCCATGAGTCTGGTGTATGACCAGGTAGCGTTAGCCGCAAAGTATTCCCAACAGGATTGTAAGCTAGATAGCCTATTGGATGGTATAGAGGAGGAATATAGTCAGTCCAAGTGATTGTGTAATTCAATGGACATAAGTAGTCCCTAGCCGGATTAAAATCATTTGTCATGGCGGACCTTTTCGCTTCAGCCCACGGATCCTACAGTCCGGGGTGTATCCGAATACCCGCTCAGTTATACAGAACCGGGGTATGCGTGGAAACCAGGCGTAGGGGTCATAAGTGCTTGAACAGATAAGTACCCAACTAGTTATGTTATATTACATGGATAGTAAGAAACATCTTCCAGGGAGAATAGTTCCGTTAGGGATTCCTTTCCCTGGGTACGCATGCGACGATGCACATGTACGGACTGCAAACAAGGATGCAGGATACAGAACTTCTGGGGATTTACGTTGTAATAAACGAAAATATCTTTTGTTCACCGACCAAATATTCCCTTAAGGACGCTAGCTTTCGGCTTCACCCAGTCTGAGGTACACATCCGGCTGAACCGGCAGTAACAATCGCAGAGGTGCTCCCCTTATGCCCTAGCCGAATTAATGGGAACGTAGGGCATAAACACAAGAGCCAGGCAACCCAGCATGGCCACATCTTAAGTCATATGGATGCATATAATGGTGAATAAAAGGCACATATGAAAAAGAACGCATATGTGATGGGCGAAAAGCCTTTAAAGTAACTATATTTAGCTTCCGTATAGGAAGCCCCTAGGTATTGCTTACACACGTAGTGCGGCAGGGGTGATCCGGGCATCCGCACCGTATCAAGTACTTAGTGTGAAGAGGAAAAAGGTTGAGAAAGGAAAAGGGAGGGGACGTAATTTAAAAGGAGGGGGTAAGGAGACGAACACTGAGGTCGGCGGTAGGCGTAGAATCTCCGGAGTCTGGCCGCGTTCCATGGGTTCGGCTCGAGTTTGTTATCGGATGCATTACATAAGCGGTACACTCCTCCGGTGAGAACTTTATCAATGACAAAGGGACCCTCCCACTTGGGTTTGACCTTGTCATTCTTCTTCTCTGGTAGGCGTAGAACGAGTTCGCCAAAATTATAAGTTTTGGCCCGCACTTCTCTGCTTTGGTACCATCGAGCCTGCTGCTGATAGAATGCGGAAAGGGCTTTTGCAACGTCGTGCTCCTCCTCCAGGGCATCTAAGTTATCCTGCCGATCTAACTCGGCTTCCTTCTCTTCGTACATGCGTACGCGAGGCGAATCATGTATTATGTCGTAGGGTAGTACTGCTTCCACTCCGTACACCATAAAAATGGTGTATATCCGGTGGTGCGATTCGGCATGGTCCGCAGCCCCTAGAGTACGGAGTCGTGCTCTTTGACCCAGTGCCTGTCTGACTCTGTTAAGGATCGCACTAGTCTGGGTTTGACGCCACTCATAATGAGACCGTTTGCACGTTTGACCTGGCCGTTTGTTTGGGGATGGTAGACGGAGGCGTAATCGAGCTTAATGCCCATGTTGTTGCACCAGGTTTTCACTTCATCGGCTGTGAAGTTTGAGCCATTATCAATGATGTTGCTGTGGGGGACGTCGTATCGGTGTACAACCCCGGATATGAAGTCTATCACTGGTACGGATTCGGCTGTTTTGACTGGTTTAGCTTATATCCATTTGGTGAACTTGTCCACCATGACCAATAAGTATTTTTTCTTACGGCTTCCCCCTTTAAGGGGTCCGACCATATCCAGCCCCCAGACCGCAAAGGGCCAAGTGATGGGATTGTTTGGAGAGCGGTAGGGGGCATATGACTCTGATTGGCAAAGAGCTGGCAACCGACACAGTGTTGGACAAGGTCCTGTGCGTCTGCTCGGGCTGTCGACCAATAAAAGCATGTACGGAAGGCCTTGCTGACTAGTGCTCGAGCCGTGGCATGGTGCCCGCCCAGTCCGGCATGGATTTCAGCCAAGAGCTACCGCCCTTCCTCTTCGGAGATGCACCTTTGGAGCACTCCGGTCGCACTTTTCTTATAGAGTTCCCCTTCATGGACTGTGTAAGCTTTAGAACGCCGCACGATGCAATGTGCTTCATTCTGGTCTTCGGGGAGCTCCTGCCTATTTAGGTAGGCCAAGAAAGGTTTAGTCCACGAGGCGATTACAACCATGATTTCATGGGCCGAAGAAGTTATTTCGGTGGTTGAGCCTCTGATTATGTCTGATGGTTCGGAATTTGGGGGTGTATTCGGATCCGTGCTAGTGCTGCCGGACTCCCCTTCCCATACCACAGTTGGCTTGAACAGCCTTTCTAGGAATATGTTAGGTGGTTCAGGGTCTCATTTAGCACCGACGCGAGCGAGGATATCCGCCGCCTGATTGTTTTCTCGAGCCACATGGTGGAATTCGAGCCCCTCGAACCGAGCTGACATTTTGAGGACGGCATTACGGTAGGCCGCCATTTTCGGATCCTTGGCATCAAAGTCTCCGTTTATTTGTGATATTGCAAGGTTTGAATCCCCGTGCACCTCCAGGCGTTGAATTCCCATAGAGACTGCCATCCGAAGACCGTGCAACAGAGCCTCGTATTCGGCTGCATTATTAGAGTCTGTGTATAATATTTGGAGTACGTACTTGACCGTGTCTCCGGTGGGAGACGTCAGGACTACACCTGCTCCCAATCCGGCCAGCATTTTAGAGCCGTCGAAGTGCATGATCCAGTTAGAGTACGCGCCGTACTCTTTAGGGAGTTCGGCTTCTGTCCATTCGGCGACAAAGTCAGCCAGTACTTGCGACTTGATGGCCCGCCGTGGTTTGTGTGTTATGTCGAACGGAAGGAGCTCAATGGCTCATTTAGCAATCCGTCCCGTAGCGTCGCGGTTATTTATTATATCGTTGAGTGGTACTTTGGAGGCCACCATGATCGAACACTCTTGAAAGTAGTGTCGTAGCTTCCGGGATGCCATGAAGACCGCGTATGCTATTTTTTGATAGTGTGGGTATCGGGATTTGCATGGGGTCAGGACCGTGGATACGTAATAAACCGGCTTCTGGAGCAGGAATTTGTATCCGTCAACCTCTCGTTCGACGACGAGCGGTGCGCTTACAACTTGATGTGTTGCAGCTATGTACAGTAGCATAGGTTCGCCAATATTTGGCGCTGTTAGGACTGGATTACTGGCAAATAAAGTCTTTATTTCGTCCAGTCCGGCCGCGGCTGCATCCGTCCACACAAAGTGTTCGGTGCACCGAAGAAGGCGGTAAAGAGGTAGTGCCTTTTCTCCTAACCTGGAGATGAAGCGGCTTAAGGCAGCCACGCATCCGGCTAGTTTCTGGATGTGCTTGAGGTCTGTTGGTATAGCCAACTATGACAGAGCTCGGATTTTTGCCGGATTCGCTTCGATTCCTCTATTGGAGACAATGAAGCCAAGTAGTTTCCTAGAGGGGACGCCGAAAACACATTTTTACGGGTTCAGCTTGATGTCGTATGTTCGGAGGTTATCGAACGTAAGCCTCAAGTCGTCTATTAGGGTTTCGACGTGTCTTGTTTTTATGACCACATCGTCCATGTATGCCTCCGCTGTTTTGCTGATTTGCTTTTCCATGCATGTTTCAATCATGCGTTGATAGGTTGCGCCGGCATTTTTAAGCCTGAAGGGCATAGTGTTGAAGCAGAAAGGACCATATGGCATTATGAAAGCTGTTGCAGGTTGGTCGGACTCTGCCATCTTTATTTGATGGTATCCAGAGTATGTGTCGAGGAAACACAGCGAGTCATGTCATGTTGTGGCATCGATGATTTGGTCGATGCGAGGGAGGGGGAAGGGATCCTTGGGGCAAGCCTTATTGAGGTCTTTGAAGTCAACGCATAGGCGCCAGGATTTTTCCTTCTTTGGTACCATTACCAGGTTTGCCAGCCAATCCGTATGCTTGATATCTCTGATGAATCCAGCCTCGAGTAGTTTGGCTAGCTCTTCCCCCATGGCTTGCCGTTTGGGCTCTGAAAACCGCCTTAGAGTCTGCTTGACAGGTTTGTATCGTTTTAGTATATTGAGGCTATGTTCGGCCAGTCTGCGTGGGATGCCCGGCATGTCCGATGGGTGCCAGGCGAAAATGTCCCAATTCTCGCGTAAGAAATCTTGCAGTGCGGCGTCCATTGCGGGGCTCAACTGTGTCCCGATGGAAGTTGTCTTCATGGGGTCCATTGGATGGACCTGGAATTTAACTATCTTGTCTGCGGGTTTAAATGAGGTGGACTTGGGTCGCTTGTCGAGTATCACGTCATCCCTGTCCATGGTGGCGTGCAGCATTGTTAGTTCTCCGGCTGCTAGGGCTTCGGATAATGCTTCCAGGGCTAGTGCGGTAGTTTTGTTTTTGGCGTGAAGTGCGACATCTGGATCACTGGCTAGAGTGATGATTCCATTGGGTCCGGGCATTTTAAGCTTCATGTACCCGTAATGGGGTATAGCTTGAAAGCTTGTAAACGCGTCCCGTCCTAAAAGGGCGTGGTATCCGCTGCTGAAAGGAGCCACTTGGAATGTGATTTCTTCGGACCTATAATTCTCTGGGGTGCCGAATACCACGTCGAGTGTGATTTTTCCCGCACGCCGTGCTTCCCGACTAGGGATAATTCCCCTGAAGGTTGTGCCGCTTTGTTCAATGCGGCTTTTATCAATTTCCATCTTGTTGAGTGTTTCTTTGTAGATCAAGTTTAATCTGCTTCCGCCGTCCATGAGTACTTTAGTGAGTCGAAAACCGTCCACAATTGGGATAAGGACCAGAGCGGCTGGTGCCCGGACGGTCTGGAATCGAGGTTCATCACTGGCATTGAAAGTTATAGCAGTGTCGTTCCATGGATTTACTTTTGCCACATGGCAGATTTCAGCGGAGCTTCGACGAGCTCGCTTGCGCCTATTGTTTGAGGCGAAAGTCTCGAAGACTGTTAGTACCGTATTGTGTTCTTTGGCGGGATGTTGTTCTGATTTATGGCTTACAAGAAGATCCTCGCCACTTTTTGCTACCTGCTGGAGTATCCAACATGCCCTAAGGCTATGGGTTGGTGTAGTGTCCGGCGTACTGTGGAGTTTACATGGCCCATTGAGCCATTCTTACAATACGTTTCCACGCCCTGGGGTGGGCTTTGGTTTCTTGGTGATTGGATCGGCTGACTTACGAGAGTTCGCCCTTTTAGCTCGGACAAAGGTTTTGGTGAGAGCCAGACTATCCCAAAATTCTGTTTGGGTTGTCCAGGCGCTTTCCATCACACAGTACTTCTATACTATGGTTGCCAAGTCAGCAAAGTGTACTATGTCACAGCGACTTATAGCGTTAAGGATTCCTTTGTTCATGCAGTTTTTGCAGAAAAGTGAGATTGTGTCCTCCTCACGACAGTCCTTGACCTTATTTAGAACTATGGCCCAGTAGCGATGTACTGTCTCCTGGGGCTCTTGTCTGATATGGGAGAGATGGTTTAAGTCCGGGTGGGTGGGCGTAGCTGAATCCGGATTCTAATCCGATCTAGCGCCCAGGGGCAGGGGAGCTTCCGAGTTTGATAGCTCAGGATCCGGGGCGCTGCCCAATTTTTCCGGCACAATATCCGATTCTAAGTCCGGGGTCTGGGTCATGTCTTCCCTTGAGCGAGTGTCCGGCTCAGGGAGCTCGGTGATCCGGACATAATTCGTCCTCAAAATAGAGGGGTGATCCGTATGTGGCTCCTCTACTACCGCTATCTCATGGGTGGCCCGCGGGGATTTAATGTCCCTTTGGTCGGGTTTAAGCCAGATCTGGTCATAGTCTGTGCTGACTCCCAAAGCGGCGATGCGGTCCAAGAGCTCATTAAGGGAGGAGAGCTCTATCGGATACATCTGTTCGGCGAGTTCCGAACTGACGCGGAGGCTATGCGCGATGACTCGAGAGGTCATCATCGACACGACAGCCGATGGGGCAGCCATGATGAAGCCGCCAAGTCGGAGAGTTTGGACTACAGCCAGCGCTCCCCCAGAGGTGATGTTGTCCTTGACAACGAGATGGGCCATCGAGCCTTGCAGCGACGACACAGAGGAACTCTCAATGAAAGCACCAATGTCGGTGTCAAAATTGGCAGATCTCGGGTAGGGGGTCCCGATCTGTGCGTCTTAGGCTAATGGTAACAGGATGCAAGGGACACAATGTTTACGCAGGTTTGGTCCCTCTCAATGGAGGTAAACCCCTACTTCCTGCTTGATTGATATTGATGATATGAGTAGTACAAGAGTTGATCTACCACGAGATCGTAGAGGCTAAACCCTAGAAGCTAGCCTATGATGATTATGATTGTGATCGTCCCTCTAAGGACCAAACTCTCCGGTTTATATAGACACGGGAGAGGGCTAGGGTTTACATGGAGTCGGTTACAAGGACGGAAATATAATATTCGGATCGCCAAGCTTGTCTTTCACGCAAAGGAGAGTCCCATCCGGACACGGGACAGAGTATTGAGTCTTGTATCTTCACGCTCCATCAGTCCGGACAAAGTATATAGTCCGGCTGTCTGGATACCCCCTAATCCAGGACTCCCTCAGTCGGACCCGGCCGGACTGTAGAATATGTGACTCAATACATTATTGCTATGCAAAAAGTCAGACCGGATATATGGATGTGTCTGGATTTCTTTGTACTCATGATTTGGCCAGGGGCTTGACCCTGGGTTCCCACTCCGGGCTGCTGTCGGTGGCTGCGGTGGATTGGTCTGGAAGTGAGGCTTTCCCCTTCTTAGACGTTTCGGCCTCCAAACGTCAGGAGGCCGTCCTCTTCTTTCTCCACCTCGCAGGGGGACTGGCTTTCCTCTTCTTCCTCCTCTTCCTCGTCTTTTTCGGCTGAGGAGTGGGCCTCGGTGTCTTCGGACATCACGTCGGAAGTACCCTTGCGACGTAGCCCGCCCCTGGTCTCCTTGGCCTCCTTCTTGACCTTCTTCTTTGGTGCACTATATGGCGCCGGGATCAGCTGAAAGGATCAAGAAGAGGTGTCTAGAGGGGGGGTTGATTAGACACTAAGTACCAAAAGTTACAGTTTTTATTTTCTTTTAAGTTTAAGTGGAGTTTTGGCACAAGTTTAACAATCACAATACATAACAAGCAAGCATGCAAAGAGTATATGAGCAGTGGAAAGTAAAGCATGAAACTTACAAGAATGTAAAGGGATGGGATTGGAGTGTGCAAACACAATTGGAGACATGGATGTTTTTGTCGTGGTTCCGATAGGTGGTGCTATCGTACATCCACATTGATGGAGACTTCAACCCACGAAGGGTAACGGCTACGCGAGTCCACGGAGGGCTCCACCCACAAAGGGTCCACGAAGAAGCAACCTTGTCTATCCCACCATGGTCGTCGCCCACGAAGGACTTGCCTCACTAGCGGTAGATCTTCACGAAGTAGGCGATCTCCTTGCCCTTACAAACTCCTTGGTTCAACTCCACAATCTTGTCGGAGGCTCCCAAGTGACACCTAGCCAATCTAGGAGACAGCACTCTCCAAGAAGTAACAAATGGTGTGTTGATGATGAACTCCTTGCTCTTGTGCTTCAAATGATAGTCTCCCCAACACTCAACTCTCTCTCACAAGATTTGGATTTTGTGTAAAGAAGATTTGAGTGGAAAGCAACTTGGGGAAGGCTAGAGATCAAAATTCATATGGTAGGAATGGAATATCCTTGTCTCAACACATGAGTATGTGGTTCTCTCTCAGAAAATGTATGCTAGAAGTGTAGGCACTTCTGATGGCTCTCTCCACGAATGAAGAGGAGGTGGAGGGGTATATATAGCCTCCACACAAAATCTAACCGTTACACACAACTTGCCAATCTCGGTGGGACCGGATTCAGAAACTCAGTCGGACCAATTCAGCAAATCTAGTGACCGTTAGGATTTTCGGTGTGACCGACATGCAACTCGGAAGGACCGATATGGTTTGGGCTAGGGCATAACGTAATCTCGGTGAGACCGATTCCACAAACTCAGTGAGACCGATTTTGATAATAAGCTAACTAGAGAGTTGGTCAGGCAAACTCGGTGGGACAAATTCGCTCATTTCGGTGAGACCGCAATGTTACGAAAGGGAAACAGAGAGTTTTCATTGTAGTCTTGGTAGTACCGATTACTCGAACTCGGTGAGACCGATTTTTGTAATAGATACATACAAAGAGATTACAATCCCATCTCAGTGAGACTGAGATCCCTATCGATGAGACCAATTTGCTTAGGGTTTGTGGCAGTGGCTATGACATCTGAACTCTATGGTGCCGGATAGGAAGAATCGGTGGGGCCGAGTTTGACTTTTGGTTTAGGTCATATGTGGATGTGAGAAAGTAGTTGAGGGCTTTGAAGCATATCACTAAGCACTTTGAGCAAGCAAGCCATTAAGCAATACCTCATCCCCTCTTGATAGTATTGGCTTTTCCTATAGACTCAGTGTGATCTTGGATCACTAAAATAGAAAATGTAGAGTCTTGTTCTTGGAGCTTGAGCCAATCCTTTGTCCTTAGCATCTTGAAGGGGTTCCACATCCTCTAGTCCGTGCCACTTCATTGTTGAACTCATCTGAAACATACTAGGTAAAAGTGTTAGTCCAACAAGAGATATGTTGACATTAATTACCAAAATCACCCAGGGAGCACTAGTGCTTTCAATATCCCCCTTTTTGGTAATTGATGACAACATACATCAAAGCTTTAGATAAAGATATAGAGAATAACCAGTAAAGCTTTGGAAAGACATGTAACATGCATAGGCTCCCCCTACATGTATGCAATCATGTGAATATGGAATAGGAGCATGTGAATGCATAAACATGACAGAGTAAGCAATGTGTTACATGTATCTTGGCTATATGCATCAGAGCAAAAGATGTGAATATGGGAAATGTACCTTCATGCTCATCAGTTCTTCTTGCAAACTGTATTTACATCAGCAAGAATACCTCATACACATGACTGTGATGCATATACTTACCTTGGGTCTTGAGTTGGCTTAGGATGGAATGAACCTGCGTAAACAAGGTTAGATAACACAGATACACCTACTAGACAGAGAAAATAAAATAAACCACAAGAGTACCAAGACTGGGATGACATGTAGAGTGAGTACTAAGTACCACATTGGATATAGACATGTCCCCAAAGGTAAAGATGTGCAATGAATTCAAGGACTTCCTTCCCTTACATGTCTTGCTCCCCCTAGTATGGGATACTGGGAGAAGATAGGGGACAGAAAATCAGAGCTCAAAGAAAATAAACAGAGCTAGTGCAAACAAACAAATATGAACATGTCTTTCCCCTCTTGAAGACATGTGACTTCTCTCCTCTTGAACACCAAGCATCTAGGGTCCTTGATGATTACTCTTTCTCCGCTTGAGTATTCTCTACGCCTATAGTTATGATTAAGCTCTGATGTGATCTCTCTCTTCCCCTTTGACATCAATTTCCAAGAAGGGTTCTTCTGGATATTTGTCACGATGGGTTTGGTCCTTGAGTCACAGAACAAAGCAGCAAGTTAAATGTGATGCTGGTAGAGGATAAGATTCATTGAGTGGAGCTGGTTCAAAAGGAATGCAGAAACAAGTGGCAAGTTGTCTTTCCTGTAGTGAAATCGGTGGCACCGAGTTGTTTGTTTCGGTTGTACCGAAAGGATTCGGTTGGACCGAAGGCATCAGACCGGTGAGACCGAGTTCATCACAGAGAAAACACTTGTCACCTCAGCTCACTAGACAAGTAAGATCTCACAAGGATTTGCAAGGAATTAACTGAAAGATTTGCAATGAATTTGATGCAAGGAATGCAGAACAAAAAGAAAAGAAAAGAAAAGAAATCTAGATGAAGTTTTTTTTGATTGAAAGGGGAAACAAATATGCATGAGACAAATGCAAGAGCACATAAAAGAACACAAGAAAACTTTATCTAGAATTTGTCGGCGACAAAGTAACCTATGTTAGAGTATATTGACTTAGGAGTCAAGTGAGATCACTTGATCATAGGTCATACTCATCGTTTAAGCTCAAAATGGGGTTACCATTTTTCGTTTAAGAATCTTGATGTATTCACATCTTGTCGAGTTGCTTTGACTCATGACTTGGAGTAAAGCTTCTCTAAGATGGAATAACATACCTTGGGTGGTGGTGTGGATCGTGATCATGTAGTTGAATTTGTGTGGATTGCTCAAGGTTGGTGTAGCTCATCAAGAGTTGGGAGCACCACTTGGAATTTGAGTTCATCTACCTACATGGGTTAGGTTTTGCAAGGAAGAGCACTTGTGTATCCAAAATGACAATGATGAAACTCAACAAAGAATTTGTTAAAGGATATGTTTGAATGGTTCCGTGCTTCCTTGTCTTCAACCACCATTGTGTAGAGACTTGGTGATGTAGAGATTTCTCAAGATGTGAATGAGTTGCAATCTCATAGATTTAGATTCATCCAAGTACCTACAAGGGTTAGATAACATGCAAGGTGCAAATGTATCCAAGACATAAGATTATCATCATAAGAGAAATATCAAGGATTAGTCATCGACTCATGTCTTGCATGTATCCAAAATGGAGTTCCTACTCCAAGTTTGATGCATCAATGATTTTCAGTTCACCTCTTGACCTGCAAAACACTTTCTCATCAAGTGGTTTAGTGAATATATCTGCTAATTGCTTTTCGGTGCGAACATGCTTAAGATTAATGTCCCCTTTGGCAACATGATCTCAAATGAAATGATGACGAACTTCAATATGCTTAGTTCGAGAATGTTGCACAGGACTGTGAGAAATCTTGATAGCACTTTAATTGTCACAAAGTAATGGAACATTTTTCACATATATCCCATAATCTTTAAGAGTTTGGGTCATCCAAAGTAATTGAGCACATCATGAACCAGCAGCAATGTATTCCGCTTCGGCGGTGGATAAGGATACCGAGTTTTGTTTCTTGGAAGACCAAGAAACAAGAGATCTACCAAGAAATTGACCAAGTACCTGAAGTAGACTTTCTATCAACCTTGTCACCGGCATAGTGCGAGTCGGAGTAGCCAACAAGATCGAAAGAGGCCCTCTTTGGATACCAAATGCCAAAGTTTGGTGTATGGATTAAGTATCTCACTATCCTTTTCACGGCCTTAAGATGACATTCTTTAGGAGCAGCTTGACATCGTGCACACATGCACACACTTAGCATAATATCGGGACGTGAAGCACATAGATATAACAATGAACCAATCATACAGCGATAAACCTTTTGATCGACCGGTTCACCATCTTTGGTCAGATCAAGATGTCCACTAGTAGGCATGGGTGTAGTCATACCTTTGCATTCTTGCATATTGAACTTCTTGAATAAGTCCTTAGTGTACTTCGTCTGAGAGACAAAGGTCCCTTCCTTAGTTTGCTTGATTTGCAAACCAAGAAAGAATTTGAGTTCACTCATCATAGACATCTCAAACTTCTCCGACATTAGCTTTCCGAACTTTTCACTAAAATGAGGGTTAGTTGATCCAAATATAATATCATCGACATAAATTTGGCATACAAATAGTTCTCCATTGACCCTTTTAGTAAAAAGAGTAGAATCTATTTTTCCAATTTCAAAGCCTTTTTCAATAAGGAACTTGGTCAAGCATTTATACCATGCTCTAGGAGCTTGTTTAAGACCATAAAGAGCTTTGTGAAGTTTGTAAACATGATCAGGTTTCTTAGGATTAACAAAGCCGGGAGGTTGCTCAACATAAACTTCCTCCTCTATTTCACCATTTAGAAAAGAACTTTTAATGTCCATTTGGTACAAGGTGATATCATGGTGATTAGCATAGGCAAGTAAGATGCGAATGGACTCAAGTCTAGCAACGGGGGCATATGTCTCACCATAGTCCATACCTTCGACTTGAGTGTAGCCTTGGGAGACGAGACGTGCTTTGTTGCAAACTACTTGTCCATCTTCATCTTACTTGTTGCGAAACACCCATTTGGTACCGATGATGTTGTGGTTGTTGTCGGGCTTCTCATCCAATGTCCAAACTTGATTTCTCTCAAAGTTGTGTAGCTCTTCAGGCATGGCATTTATCCAATCCGGATCTTCCAAAGCTTCTTCAACCTTCATAGGTTCAATGCTAGAGATGAATGAATAGTGTTCACAGAAGTTAGCTAAACGAGTTTTAGAGCGAGTGATTCTCCCGGTTTCGATATCATTGTAGATTTTCTTGACGGGATGGTATTTAGCAATTCTTGCTCGAACTCGTGAAAGCTTTTGCTTGGATCTTGGTTGAAAATCTTCTTCATCTTGTTCTTCTTCTTGGCCTTCTTAATTGTTGATGTTGTCGTTCTCTTGTCGTGGTGGAGAAGGAGGTTGTTGGCGTTCATCTTGGTGTACTTCCTCGTTTTCTTCATCTTGTTGTGTCCCACTTGTGAATGCTTCCGTATAAACTCTTGGTTCACCTTGTCGTGAGGTAGAAGCTTCCACTTGGACGGACGAGGTACTCTCATTCACCTCCGTTGGACGAATCTTGCCAATAGACAAGTCTTGGATTGCTTCCGAGGGGTCTTCGTCTCCTACATCAATTGGCAATTGCTCTACTTGCAAGCCGTTAGATTCATCAAACTTCACATCTACCGTTTCTTCAACCTTTCGGGTGAAATTTTTGTAGACACGGTATGTGTGAGAGTTTGAGCCATAACCAAGTAGGAAACCTTCATGAGACTTAGGATCAAATTTAGAATGACGATTCTTATCAAGAATGTAGCACTTTGAGCCGAATACTAGAAAGTATCCAACTTCGGGTTTGTTACCGGTGAGGAGCTCGTACGCCGTCTTGCCGAGTAGCTTGTGAAGATACGAGCAATTTGTTGCATGACAAGCTGTCTCAACCGCTTCCGCCCAAAAGTGCTTTGGCGTCTTGTACTCATCAAGCATCGTTCTCGCCATTTCGATGAGCGTCCGATTCTTCCTCTCAACAACTCCATTTTGTTGAGGTGTGTACGTAGCCGAGAACTCATGTGAAATACCTTCTTCATCAAGAAAGGTATCCACATTTGTGTTCTTGAACTCCGTTCCGTTGTCACTTCGAACCTTCTTGATCTTCACTTCAAATTGATTTTGGGCCTTCCTAGAGAAGTTTTTGAAGATCTTTTTGGACTTGCGATTTATCATCGAGAAACAACACCCACGTAAATCTTGAAAAATCATCAACTACAACTAGACCCAAAGAATTTCCACCAAGACTTTTGTAAGCGTTGGGACCAAAAAGATCCATGTGAAGTAGCTCGAGTGGCCTCCTTGTGGTCATGATGTTCTTCACGGGATGCCTCCCTCCAACCTGTTTACCTGCCTGACAAGCGCTGCAAAGTCTATCCTTATCAAATATGACATCGTTAATGCCAAGGATATGATTTCCTTTAATAAGCTTGTCAAGGTTTCGCATGCCAACATGACCTAATCATCTATGCCATAACCAACCTTTAGAGGATTTAGCAATGAAGCAAGTTCTAGGTTGAGCCTTTTTAGTGAAATCAACAATGTATAGATCACCTCTACGTACACCGGTAAAGAGCATTTTATGATTATCTCTAAGAAACACTTGGCAATCTACTTCAGTAAATAGGACATTGAAACCGAAATCAGCAAGTCTAGAAACTGAAAATAAATTGTATCCAAGAGATTCAACTAGCATGACATTTTGTATGGAGCTATCATGTGATATGTCCACCTTACCAAGGCCAACCACCTTACCCTTTGAGTTATCACCGAAAGTGACATACTTTCGAGGACTATCATTTTCAGCAAGCTCACGAAACATATCTTTATCTCCGGTCATGTGATCGGTACATCCACTATCAAGAACCCATTCCTTTCCTCCTGCCATATATCCCCGAAGATTTGCCATAAGACCAAAGTGTCTCATTGCATCATCAAGATCAAAGTCACTATCATCATCCTCATCATAGTATCCATGTTCAACATCATCATGTGGTGGATCAAATCCTAGAGAGGGTGATTCGTTAGAGTGAGTTTGACAATGATCTTCTTTATGAATTTTAATAGCTTCGGAAATAATATCACTAATAATTCCAACATCTCCTTTGGCACGCATAAGGTTTGTAAGCTCAAATAGACAATCACCAAACATAGGATCATTGGAATTCATCTTACTCAAGGCAATAGACTAATGGAGAATTTCATCTAGATTTTTCAAGGAATAATTTGGAAAACGTTCCTCAAGAAATTTGCATATGGTGTACGCACACTTAAGAGTAGGCAAACATCCAATCAAGTTTCTAGGCAAGCCTCTAGTGATAAGTTCAATAGTTCTAAGATTGCGAATCATGTCAATTGACTCATCAAGGGTAGGATGCATAGGATCAACATGAGGTGCACAAGGGCTAGCAATGTACTTGTTCAAATGATATTGATTGAAAATCACAAGCATCTCATTTTTCCACTCATGAAAATACTCTCCATCAAGTATAGGCACTCTATGTCTAAGACTCCCCAAAGTAGTCTCATCCATCTTCCTCCAATGGTGTTTAAACCAAAGCAATGGAGACCAAAGCTCTGATACCAATTGAAAGGATCGAGAAGAGGTGTCTAGAGGGGGTGATTAGAAACTAAGTACCAAAAGTTGCAGTTTTTAATTTCTTTTAAGTTTAAGTGGAGTTTTGGCACAAGTTTAACAATCACAATACATAACAAGCAAGCATGCAAAGAGTATATGGGCAGCAGAAAGTAAAGCATGCAACTTGCAAGAATGTAAAGGGATGGGATTGGAGTGTGCAAACGCAATTGGAGACACAGATGTTTTTGTCATGGTTCCGATAGGTGGTGCTATCGTACATCCACGTTGATGGAGACCAACCCACGAAGGGTAACGGCTGCGCGAGTCCATGGAGGGCTCCACCCACGAAGGGTCCACGAAGAAGCAACCTTGTCTATCCCACCATGGTCGTCGCCCACGAAGGACTTGCCTCGCTAGTGGTAGATCTTCACAAAGTAGGCGATCTCCTTGCCCTTACAAACTCCTTGGTTCAACTCCACAATCTTGTCAGAGGCTCCCAAGTGACACCTAGCCAATCTAGGAGACACCACTCTCCAAGAAGTAACAAATGGTGTGTTGATGATGAACTCCTTGCTCTTGTGCTTCAAATGATAGTCTCCCCAACACTCAACTCTCTCTCACAGGATTTGGATTTGGTGGATAGAAGATTTGAGTGGAAAGCAACTCTAGAGATCAAGATTCATATGGTAGGAATGGAATATCTTGGTCTCAACACATGAGTAGGTGGTTCTCACTCAGAAAATGTATGCTAGAAGTGTAGGCACGTTCTGATGGCTCTCTCCACGAATGAAGAGGAGGTGGAGGGGTATATATAGCCTCCACACAAAATCTTACCGTTACACACAACTTGCCAATCTCGGTGGGACCGAATTCAGAAACTCGGTCGGACCGATTCAGCAAATCTAGTGACTATAAGGGTTTTCGGTGAGACCGACATGCAACTCGGTAGGACCGATATGATTAGGGTTAGGGAATAACGTAATCTCAGTGAGACCGATTACACAAACTCGGTGAGACAGATTTTGGTAATAAGCTAACCAGAGAGTCGGCCAGGCAAACTTGGTGGGACCGATTCGCTCATTTCGGTGAGACCGAAATGTTACGAAAAAGAAACAGAGAGTTTGCATTGTAGTCTTGGTAGTACCGATTACTCAAACTCGGCAAGAACAATTTTGGTAATAGATACATACAGAGAGATTACAATCCCATCTCGGTGATACTGAGATCCCTATCAGTGAGACCGATTTGCTTAGGGTTTGTGGCAGTGGCTATGACATCTGAACTCGGTGGCGCCGGATAGGAAGAATCGGTGGGGCCGAGTTTGACTTTTGGTTTAGGTCATATGTGGATGTGAGAAAGTAGTTGAGGGATTTGGAGCATATCACTAAGCACTTTGAGCAAGCAAGCCATTAAGCAACACCTCATCCCCTCTTTTTCCTATAGACTCAATGTGATCTTGGATCACTAAAATAGAAAATGTAGAGTCTTGTTCTTGGAGCTTGAGCCAATCCTTTGTCCTTAGCATCTTGAAGGGGTTCCACATCCTCTAGTCCATGCCACTTCATTGTTGAACTCATCTGAAACATACTAGGTAAAAGTGTTAGTCCAACAAGAGATATGTTGACATGAATTACCAAAATCACCCAGGGAGCACTTGTGCTTTCACCAGCATCTTCATCAGAAGTGGGCCGGCTTGTTCTTCAGGAAGCGGAGCCGGACAGTAGATCCGCTCTGCCTTCTTCGTCCAGCCCTGGGAGAATCGTTAGGGAAATGTTAGGTGTTGTCCCCAAAGTATACAAATAAAGAATACACCTTGAAAACATATAAAGACTTCCCGAACTTGCGGGGGGGGGGGCAATTTGTGCCATCGATCCTCTGCGGTGTCCGGCCACGACTTGTCGGGCTTGAATAGCACCTTCTAGATGTCTTCATGCGTCGTGCCAAAGAACTCCAGCAAGGTTTGGTGCTTGGCCGGATCAAACTCCCATAGATTGCAAGTCCGGTGTTGACAGGGAAGGATCCTGCAAACTAGCATCACCTGGACCACATCGACAAGTTTGATATTCTTGTCCTACATGCTCTTGATACACACTTGGAGCGTCGTCAGCTCGTCTGACGAAGACCAGTCTAGGCCGTTTTGGGGCCAGGACATGAGCCGCAGTGGGGCTCCGGATCGGAACTCGGGGGCGGCGGCCCATTTGGTGCCGCGTGGCTCGGTAACATAGAACCACTGTTGTTGCCAACCTTTGACGGACTCGTTGAATTTACCTGATGGCCATTTGACGTTGGGCATCTTGCTCACTGTGGCTCCTCCGCACTTGGCGTGTTCACTGCCTGCCACCTTTGGCTTCATGTTGAAAATCTTTAGCCACAGTCCGAAGTGTAGCGGGATGCGGAGGAAGGCCTCACACACAACGATGAATGTCGAGATGTTGAGGAAGGAATTGGGGGATAGGTCATGGAAATCTATCACGTAATAGTACATAATGCCGCGAACAAATGGGTGGAGGGGAAACCCCAGCCCGCAGATGAAGTGAGGGAGGAATACAACCCTCTCGTAGGGTTCCTGAGTAGGGACGATTTGTCCCACCGCCGGGAGATGGTGTGCGATCTTCTTGGCCAAGTATCCGGCCTCCCGGAGTTTCTTGATATCCTTCTCCTTGACGAAGGAGGCCATCCACTTGCCTTGAGCTCCGGATCCAGACATGGTTGGAGTGCTTTTTTGGGCGGAAGAGATGGGTGCTTGGGTGCTGGAGCTCGAGAATAAATGAGAAGAGGAAGAAGAGGGCATGGGTGAAAGAGGGGAATCCTTATCCCTTTATAAAGGCAGTAAAAATCATGCGCCTCCTCACTCGCCCTAAAGCTCGCTTATTTCCCACGCGCCGTGCTGATAGCACGGTTGGGTTACCCGTGCCCGCATTGATGAGAATCCTGTGATAAGGGGACATGATCTCTGCTTCGACAAGACATGCCAATGAAACCACGCCTCAAAATACGGAGGGGCGGGATAAAACGGTTCGAATAAAGACCAGGCCGTGGCGTGATGTCATGCTATGAGTTGTCAGCAGATTGGACTCGTGGGATATTATACTCTCTACAGTGGTATGTGGAATTTGTTTGGCAGAGCCGGACACGATTCTTACGTTCCAGATCTACTTTGGAGTATTCGGAGAAGGAACCCGCCTTGCAATGCCGAAGACAATCTGCGCGCTGGACTCATCGTCATTGAAGCCTGGTTCAGGGGCTACTGAGGGAGTCCCGGATTAAGGGGTCCTCGGACAGCCGGACTATATGCATATGCCGGACTGTTGGGCTATGAAGATACAAAATAGAAGACTTCGTCCCGTGTCCGTATGGTACTCTCCTTTGCATGGAAGGCAAGCTTGGCGATTAGGATATGAAGATTCCTTTCTCGGTAACCGACTCTGTGTAACCCTATCCCCCTCCGGTGTTTATATAAACTGGAGGGTTTAGTCCGTAGGACAAGAACAATCATAAACATAGGCTAGCTTCTAGGGTTTAGCCTTTACGATCTCGTGGTAGATCAACTCTTGTAATACTCATATCATCCATATCAATCAAGCAGGAAGTAGGGTATTACCTCCATCGAGAGGGCCCGAACCTGGGTAAACATTGTGTCCCCCGCCTCCTCTTACCATTAGCCTTAGACGCACAGTTCGGGACCCCCTACCCGAGATCCGCCGGTTTTGACACCGGCAAGGAGCTTGTATGCCATCTTGCCGAGTAGCTTGTGAAGGTATAGACGATTCGTTGCATGACAAGTTGTCTCAACCGCTTCTGCCCAAAAGTGTTTTGGCGTCTTGTATTTACCAAGCATCATTCTCGCCATTTCGATGAGCGCCCCGTTCTTCCTCTCAACAACTACATTTTGTTGAGGTGTGTACTTAGCCGAGAACTCATGTAAGATCCCTTCTTCGCCAAGAAAGGTGTCCACATTGGCGTTCTTGAACTCCGTTCCATTGTCGCCGTGAACCTTCTTGACCTTCACTTCAAATTAGTTTTGGGTCTTCCTAGCGAAGTTTATGAAGATCTTTTGAACCTGCCATTTATCATCGAGAAAGAACACCCACGTAAATCTTGAAAAATCATCAAGGATGACTAGTCCAAACGAGTTACCACCGAGACTTTTGTAGGCGTTGGGACCGAAAAGATCCATGTGAAGTAGCTCGAGCGGCCTTCTCGTGGTCATGATGTTCTTCACGGGGTGACTTCCTCCAACCTGTTTTCCTGCTTGGCAAGTGCTGCAAAGTCTATCCTTATAAAATATGACATCTTTGACACCAAGGATATGATCACACTACTAGGAAAAACGCTACTAGTAACGTAGGTTTTTTGCATACCAATAGCGCAGGGTACCGCGCTACTGCTACGGCGCTACAGCTATTTTGTAACAGTAGCGCGTTTTTACCCCGTGCTACAGCTAAAAAGTTAGTAGTAGCGCGTGCAACCCACGCTACTACTATTATGCACCTGCGCTACTACTATCTAATTAATAGTAGCACACATTTTGCCCCATCGCTACTGCTAACTAATTAGAAAATAAATAAAAATAAAAATTAGATGCAATGTTCATGGATGGAAATCAAGACACGTCTAGTGTAAAGGTCACGTAACCATCTTAGCAATTGCAACGTTCATGGATGTAACATTGAACATCTCAACTCAAAGAGATACGACATCCCATTTAACATCAGACGCGAACAACCAGACCACTTGTCTAGATGTATCTACTAAAGCCTCGGAGTTCAAACTCCGATGGACCCGAACCCTACCACCCCCCCAGAGGGTGGCGTTGGCATTGAGGTCCTCCACCTCTGCTGCCTCCGACGTAGCAATCACCTGGACGATCATCTGTGTGACGCAGTCTCCGAGCTTCACGAGAAAGTCCGCCTCTGAGGAGTTGAAGAGCACGGCACCCACCGGGATGTGGTAGTCCTGCGTTATCTCTCCATCTTGAAGAGCGTTTCCGTTGGCGTGGAGGTAGTCTTGTGTTATCTCTCCTGATTGGTCGCCGTACCTGCAAAAAGGAGAAGACAATATCAACGATCCAATCAACCGGCGGCATCACACGATCATTACTGCGCAAAAGATTTTGGTTATGACTAGTTGTTGTTGAACCAAAAACATTTGACGTTTTGAAAGCATGGATCCAATTCAGTGTATGTACATTACCTGTGCGTTACAACTGAAGTTGTGACAACTGATGATGTTTGCATCACGTTCCTGCCCGATACCTCAACAGCATCCCATACTTTACATGTACCATTGAGCAAGTAAGAGACAACTAATAATAATATGTGATGCAGCAACGGTTATTCATATCAAATCCCTTGAACTAATACAAATATAGTTCTGATCACACATTAGCTCTTAGAACTGTTTTAGACTTTTATTTAAATTCTGGCATCTTAGCCCAGTGTACTCTATAATAGTAGTACGCTAAATACTTGGGATTTGCTTGGGGAGGCCCAGTAAAACATAAAATCCAAATCATAGTATGATTTCATCTTATCTGGTGGTTTGGTAATGCGACTATTAATCTGATCCATCTTTAGATCAATATATTCCTTTCTTTCGGAACAGAATCACGAACTACCTAGACCAACTCAAAAGTTTAGAAATTATTGGCAGCTCTAAGAATTGTTTGACTTAAGTTAAGGCATCTTAACCCAGTGCACTCTATAATACCTGGGACTGGGATTTGGTTGGGAAGGCCCAGTTTTGAACACAAAAAAATGTTTGGTTTTCTTCCTCAAACATGAACAAACAAACAAAAATGTTTCGCTGAAACAGAGTAATCACGGAGTTTGATCAGAAGTATATGAACAGTAGCACTAGTCTGTGGTGTTCGCAAATGATTCATTCTGAAAATCTGTTCTCATCAGAGAAGCAAAACTTTTAGGTGAACTGAAGTGGTCAACAGTTCTATCCAATATAGAGCATGTGCCTTATTTGCATGGAAAAGAAACTATCTATTGCTACGAGCATACTACTGTGTTACAGTGGAAGAAAGTGCTTCCTTCCAGTGCACGTATTCAAGGCATACTACAACAAAGTGCCGTCCAAATCTGCCCATTGCAGAAAAATCACACACCAAAGCTGAAGTAATATTGGCACCACCGGCGACACAGGCGATCCGTCAAAGTGATGCCGTGACAAGCAAACGAATCAGGCGAATCTAGCCGATGCGCTCGAGCGGGATCCAAGCGAAGCACCCTTATAAAAACTAAGACAAAGCGCTATCATAGAAATTGAGTTTATATATTGTCTTATGTCGCAATCTCAAATAGAAGCACCTTAATAAAAACTGAGACAAAGCGCTAGCTTGTAGCTCTGCAGCAAACTGTAAATCCAATATCCATATATCTAGAAAGAAGAACAAAGGTGACTGCATTATTTTAGCAACTACATGTTTAAGTTTCCTCATCGCCATAGGTTGTAGCTCTGCAGCAAACTATAAATTCAATATCCAGATATCTAGAATGAAAAGAACAAAGGTTACTGCACTATTTTAGCAGCTACATGTTTCAGTTTTATTATCACCATAGGCTCACATGATTACCAAAATATCTTGTCCCAGTAGGTCACATAACAATTTTGCATTAATAGAAGTTGGTCTGATTAAACAAATTTATATCGTACTTCTTCATGTTTATGAAGAATCAAAGATCTGCCAAATGTCATTTTTCTCTACGGATGAAACCAATAGTGACATATTACTATAATCACTTGGATAAATATACAGTGCCACTATATACATCCAGTTAAATGGAAAGAAACCAAGTAAAACAAAAATTAACACTCTATCAGCAAAACTGAATAATGCTACAAATGGAAATTAATTTTTGTTAAGTAAATAATATGAAGCATTATTTCCAGAAAAAAATTATTTAGCTTTCCGAAACAGAAGGGCAACATACAAGTAGGGGTATGGGAACACAGGAGAGTATCTGGTGCTACCAAGACTTAGATGCTACCGTGATACGGGCATCTGGGCCGTCGGATTCTTAAATCGGACGGCATCCAGGAGATGTGGGATCAGCTGGACCTGTGCGTGATTTTTGGACTCCTCGTAGGTTTTTTGCAAATGTTGCAGAGTTGTTGAGAGCCGTCTGATCTGAGAATCCGACGACCCAAAATCTTGTATCACGGTAGCACGTAAAGATTGGTAGCACTAGATATTTTCCCATGGGAACACTATGTATTTACAAGAACTGAAGTAATGTTCAGTTAGAAGATATTGAGTTGTATACATTGACAGAATTTTAGTCCATAGAAACCTACGACCATCTCCATCTAGACAGAATCGAACAGAGACAAACAGAGGAGATGGGCAAGAGAGGTACCTTCCATCCATGCTGTTAGACAAAAGGATAGATAGAGTTGTAGTTTAAACTCATATATCTCTTTCTATCTGTTTTTCTCTCTGTTCAAACTACTTCCCTCGATCTCCTGTAATCTAGACGTATCCTAGCGATCGTCTCAACTTGTACGCCACGGCAGGCTGTTCGCCAGAGTCAATATATACCGCGGCCACCTACGGGTGGTAGTACGCTTCCCATATCATCTTTCATGGTAATCAGAGCATCTTCTTCCTAGATCGAGAGAAAAGAGAAGAGATCGCATCTAGCCTCGCCATGACTACCGCCTCCACCCAACCCTGCACCATGAGTGCGCTCACCACATCCCTTGCCTCCGCCTCCACCTTTGCCCCCTCATCATCCAGCGCCTCCCACGCCATACCCCTCGGGCCATCACCACAGGAGAAGCTCACGAGGAATAACTTCCTCATGTGGAAAGCCATCGTGTTGCCACAAATCAAGGGCGCACAGATGGCTCACCACCTTGATCCGGCGAGCCAGGCGCCACCGGAGACACTCACCATCACCAAGGAGGGCAAGGAAGAGCAGATCGCCAACTTCGCCCGCGTTCTCTGGTATGCACAACAGCAGCAACTTCAAGGTTTTCTAATGGGCTCTCTGTCTCGCGAGATACTTGCACAGGTTGTCACTCCTCAGACACCGGCGGAGGTGTGGGCAGCGATCCACGCCACCTTTGCTGCCCAAACTCAGGCGCAAGCCATCAACACACGCATAGAGCTCACAAATCTGAAGAAGGGGAATCTGAGCATGACGGAGTATCTTGCCGAGATCAAGATGCTTTCTGATGAGATCGCATGCACAGGGGTGGCGCTCGGCAATGCTGAGATCGTCTCTCATGTCCTCGCCGGACTTGACCTCGACTACAACCCGGTGGTCTCGGCCCTTGCAGCACGGGTAGAGCCCGTGACTGTCCAGGAGCTGTTCAACCAGCTTCTCAGCTTCGACGCGCGGCTCAACCTTCTTCACGGCATGAACGTCCGCCAGTCGTCTGCCAATGCGGTGTCCCGCGGCCGTGGAGCAGGCCATGGGCGCGGTCACCAGGGCCGCAGTCGCAACGGCAGCGGCGGTGGCAACGGGCGAGGGCGCGGGAGCAACGCCCGATCTGGGAGCAGCGGCTTCAACAACGGCTTCAACAACACCAACAACACCGCTCCTGGATCCTCTTCTTCACCTCGGGTCCGGTGCCAGCTCTGCAAGAAACCAGGCCATGAGGTCATGGATTGCTGGCACCGCTACGACGAGGACTACGTTCCTGATGCACGCCATGCTGCAGCAGCAATCCGTGAGCAGCAAGGAGGAGATGGCACTGTCTGGTATGCCGACTCAGACGCCACTGATCACGTGACTAGCGAGCTGGAGAAGCTCGCTATGAGGGAAAAGTACTATGGTGATGACCAGATTCACACCGCAAGCGGTGGAGGTATGAAAATAAATCACATCGGCCAAGCCTCTATTAATTCTCCTACATCTAACCGTGATCTAATCTTAAAAGATGTCCTTCATGTCCCTCAAGCCGACAAAAACCTTGCCTCTGTGTCTCGCTTAACTACCGACAACAATGTTTTCTTTGAAACTCACCCTACCTATTTTCTTATAAAGGATCGGGCAACGAGGGAGCTCATTCATCACGGTAGATGCATTGGAGGGCTCTACCCCATCACATCCGGAGCACTTAGTAAAAGGCGTCGTCGTCAAGTCTACTCCGTCGTCAAGCCCTCCTTGGCAAGATGGCATCAAAGATTAGGTCATCCATCGTCGGTCATAGTCAAGCAAGTAGTGAATAAAGACAATCTTCCATTGTCCTCTAGTCAAAAAGATGAGTCTGTTTGTGATGCTTGTCAGTGTGCAAAAAGTCACCAACTTCCTTATCCTAAGTCAAATAGTGTGTCTTATGCTCCTTTGGAACTTATTTTCAGTGATGTATGGGGATATGCAAGAGATTCTTTTGGAAGAAAAAATTCTATGTTAGTTTCATTGATGATTATAGCAAATTCACTTGGATATATTTGCTTAAATACAAATCTGAAGTTTTTTCTATCTTCCAAGAGTTTCAGAAGTTGGTTGAACGCCAATTTGACAGAAAAATCAAAACAGTCCAAAGTGACTGGGGAGGAGAGTATGAGAAACTCAATTCATTCTTTCGCAATATAGGTATTGCTCATCATGTCTCTTGCCCTCATGCACATCAACAGAACGGTTCAGCCGAACGCAAGCATCGGCATATCGTTGAAGTAGGACTATCTCTCTTAGCCCATGCATCTATGCCACTGAAGTATTGGGATGAAGCCTTTATCACTGCCACTTATCTCATAAATCGTTTGCCTAGCAAAGTCGTAGGTAATTCTACTCCTTTGGAACGATTGTATGATCAAAAACCCAACTACAATTCTCTGAAAATTTTTGGGTGCGCATGCTATCCAAATCTTCGTCCTTATAACCAACATAAGCTTGAATTTCGCTCAACGCAATGTGTTTTCCTTGGATATAGCAATCTTCACAAAGGGTATAAGTGTCTAGAAGTATCATCTGGGCGCATATATATTTCACGGGATGTTGTATTCGATGAAACAATTTTTCCGTTCTCTAAACTCCATCCCAATGCCGGAGCTCTTCTTCGAGCAGAAATAGCCCTCCTTCCAGATTATATGCCTAATTCTGATCATGGGGGGGAATTATGCCAGGCTGCAGATGTGATTTATTCAACAGAAAAATTAACAGAAAAATTTAATCCAGATGCTAAGTGTGTAGATAGCCATGATTTTATGCAAGGAGAAGGAGACAAAACAGGCGCTGGATCCCAAGAGGATTTCCCTGGCAGCATCTCTGTGCGATCCGAGGCAGATTCCCCTGTCAGCGCTCGATCCGAGACAGAGCGCAGCGCCTCGCGCGCGACAGACGGGCCGGTGGCCGACCGGCTGGGCCCCGCCAGCCCCGCCAGCTCACGTGGTACGCGGGCGGGCGAATCACCACGGGCCACGCCCGAGCGGGCCGGCGCAATGGCCGACCAGGCAGCAGGCATGGGGGCCAGCCCTGGCGCTGCGCGCAGCCCGTCCGAGGAGGTGGCCTCAGAAGATGCCGCACGAGTCACGAGCGGGATTTGCTCCTCGGATTGGGAGCAGATCAGAACAGTTGATCAGGCGGGATCCCCTATGGCTGATCATTCTGCTGGCTCTGGTGTGCCGGAGCCTTTACGTCGCCAAAAAAGGTCACAGTCTGGTATAGTTCGAGAGAAAACATACACAGATGGAACCATAAGGTATGACAAAGTTAAACGTGCCTTTCTTACTAGCACGGGTGAGCCAATTCATTTGCATGATGCACTTGCTAGTCAAGAGTGGAAGAAAGCCATGGATACTGAGTATGAAGCACTCATGAAAAATAAAACATGGCGTTTAGTACCTCCAAAAAAGGGTCAAAATGTGATTGACTGTAAATGGGTTTATAAGATTAAGAAAAAGTCTGATGGTAGTATTGATAGATACAAAGCCAGATTAGTTGCTAAGGGATTCAAGCAACGGTTTGGTATTGATTATGAGGATACGTTTAGTCCTGTTGTTAAATCAGCTACTATTCGTCTTGTACTGTCTATTGCCATTTCCAGAGGTTGGAGTCTGCGTCAGCTAGATGTTCAGAACGCGTTTCTTCATGGTGTTCTGGAAGAAGAGGTTTTTATGAAGCAACCACCAGGATATGAGAACAAAAACACACCTTATCATGTTTGCAAGCTAGAGAAAGCCTTGTATGGTTTAAAACAGGCCCCAAGAGCCTGGTACTCGAGGTTGAGCACTCAGTTACAACAGCTTGGGTTTACACCTTCAAAGGCTGACACTTCATTGTTCTTTTATAACAAAGGCAACATCACTATGTTTGTGCTTGTTTATGTTGATGATATTATTGTTGCTACCTCAAGTTCAGATGCCACCACTTGCTTGCTTAAGGATCTGAAGGTAGAATTTGCTCTCAAGGACTTGGGAGATCTTCACTATTTTCTTGGTATAGAAGTTAAACATGTGAAGGATGGTATACTTCTGACTCAAGAAAAATACACTGCTGATATACTCGGGAGAGTAGGTTTGGAAAAGTGTAAGCCTGTAAGTACACCCATCTCAACTTCAGAAAAGCTCACACTTGATAGTGGGGTAGCACTTGGACCAGAGGATGCAACAAATTACAGAAGTGTTGTGGGTGCATTACAGTATCTGACTCTTACACGTCCTGATATTTCTTATTCTGTGAACAAGGTATGTCAGTATTTACATGCACCTAGTACCACTCATTGGACAGCAGTTAAAAGGATTGTGAGATATCTTAAGTTTTCAGAGGGACTTGGGCTTCAAATTACCAAGTCTCCATCTACACTTGTTACTGCTTATTCAGATGCAGATTGGGCTGGGTGTGCTGATGATAGAAGGTCCACAGGTGGTTTTGTTGTATTTCTGGGAACAAATCTTGTGTCATGGAGTGCAAGAAAACAAGCTACTGTCTCGAGGTCTAGTACTGAGGCTGAGTATAAAGCTCTAGAAAATGCTACAGCTGAAGTAATGTGGATTCAAACTTTGCTGTATGAGCTCGGGATTAAAACTCCACGGGCTGCAAGGTTATGGTGTGACAATATTGGTGCAACCTATATCTCAGCTAACCCTGTTTTTCATGCACGAACAAAGCATATTGAAGTTGACTTTCATTTTGTTCGAGAAAGAGTATCTCAAGGACTTCTTGACATAAGGTTTATTCCAACTGGTGATCAGCTGGCTGATGGGTTTACAAAGCCTCTCACAATGAGAAAATTGGATGGCTTCAAGTACAATCTGAACCTTGGTAAGTTCCCATAGAGGTTCGATTGAGGGGGAGTGTTAGACAAAAGGATAGATAGAGTTGTAGTTTAAACTCATATATCTCTTTCTATCTGTTTTTCTCTCTGTTCAAACTACTTCCCTCGATCTCCTGTAATCTAGACGTATCCTAGCGATCGTCTCAACTTGTACGCCACGGCAGGCTGTTCGCCAGAGTCAATATATACCGCGGCCACCTACGGGTGGTAGTACGCTTCCCATATCATCTTTCACATGCGTCAGGCTCGGTGCCCGCACCGTGCAGCTTATCCATGGCCCGCCCCCTTCCTTCAACTGCCTGCACACACCACGTGAACACACACACGCATCAGATACTGGGAAGAAGACAAAGAACCAGAGGAAGAAGAATATGCCACTTTTGGAGGGGATCTCGTGCTGCTGCACCTCTGCCGGATTCGGGCTATGGTTTCAGGCGGCGTTAGGGCATCTCCAGCCATTGGCCCCCCAGGGGGCGTCTAAAAGCGTCGCCTGGGGGTGAGCCGGCGCAAAAAATGACCCTGGGGGCGAGTCGGTTCCCAGCCGTCGGCCCCCAGGGCCGCCCCCAGGCGCGTATTAGAAAAAACAAAGAAGGGCCGTTCGGCGAAGTTATGATAAAAAGTAGTTAAATTTCGGCTAAACATGGCAAATTTTGGCGAAATTCGCGCATTTTCATTACATTAACCTAATCTAAAAAAGAAAGGGGTTGAAGTCGTCGCCGCCATCGTCGTCGTCGGCCTTCTCCTTGACGCGGGCGCCCCTGCTGGACCCGGCGTCGCCATGGCGTACTGGCGGCGGCGCGTCATCGTCGTCGTCGTCGCTGTCGCATAGGACGACGACCCCGTCTTCATCGCGGCCGCGCCGGCGCTCCTCGAAGCGGCGCAGGGCGGCGCGCTGGCGCTCCTTCACCTTCTCCCGGCGCGCCTTCTCCATCGCAATGGAGTCCTGGCGCGCCCATTCTAGGGCCGCGTCGTCGTCGTCGAACTCCGCCTTCGCCGGCGCCAGCCCCAGCTCCGTCTTCACCGGTGCCAGCCTCGGCTCCGTCTTTGGCTTGACGAAGCGCGGAGGAGCCGACGAGGAGGAGGCGCGCCGGCCGCCCTCGTTGATGACGATGCGGCGCTGCGAGTGCGCCGGCCGAGCGCGACTCCGCCGCGGGCTCGGCCTTGACGCCGAGCAGGGCCGGAGTGCCAGAGGAATGCGATGAGGATCGGGAGGAGGAAGAGGAGGAGGAGGACCCGAACCTCCTTGGCGCCCATGGCCCGACGCGTCGGTGCTGCGCCGGGGGGGTACGCCAATGGCGGGTCGTTGCCGCCCTCGAGGTACGTGAGCACGCCCTCGAGTGTGCGGCCGGGGACGCCCCACCAGAGGTGGCGCCCCTCACTGTTCTGCCGGCCGCCGACCACCGGCGCGCCGTTGGTGGACGCCAATCGCTGCTGCTGGCGGCGCTCGAAATACGCCGCCCAGGCCGCATGGTTGTCGGCGGCGTACTGGGGGAGGGAGAGTTGGGCGTCGGTGAGGGACGCGCGCACGATCTCGACCTCCTCGGCGAAGTACTTCGGCTTCGCCACGGCATCAGGCAACGGGGGAATGGGCACTCCCCCATCGCTGAGTCTCCACCCCGTTGGCCCGGCGCGCATGTCCGGCGGCGTCGGGATGTTCACCTGGAACAGGAGCCAGGACTCCTGTTCGCGGAGCGAATGGCGGCCGAAGCCGTTGGCCGCTGCCTCGTCTCCGGGGAAGCGTTCTGCCATGGTGACGGCGGGGCTGGGCGGGCTCGGGAGAGGTAGAGGGAGGGGCTGGGCGACGACGCTCGGGAGAGGTAGGGAGAGGGAGGGGCTGGACGGCGGCGAGGGCCGGGGCTGGTGTGGGCACAGGCGAGTGGAGGCCACTGGCTTTTATAGCCGGGCCGCGCCCATGTGTACGCGTGCGAGGGAGGGGAGGCATCGGTGCGCCGTCCCGTGAAGCGCCGCCCGTGAGGAATCAATGGCAAGGCTGACCGGCGGCAGCCTTGCCATTGATTCCCCGCGGGAACCGAGGCCGTTGGGGGAAGATGAGGCGCCGAGTCGCTGACGCGGCTGGCCTGCGTCTTTTTCGCGCCAAAACAGCTCGCCCCGACGCCCCCGGGCGCCCCCCAGCGCGCCGGGTTCGGGCTGGGTCCGCCGGCGCTGTTTTCGGCCCAAGCCGGCGAAAATCGGGCTCCTGGGGGCGCGACTGGACCGTTTTTTCGGCGCCGGCGCGAAAAAATCTCCTGGGGAGGCCTTCCTGGGGGCGCGGCTGGAGATGCCCTTAGAGGTTGGACGCCGTGGCTAGGGGTGGAAGGAGGAGTCGTCCCCCTCTGCCGGTGCCTTGTGGTGGAGGAGGGAACTCCTGCCGGTGGCGGACCTCTGGTGGTCGCCGCAGCCCAACCACGGTGGCGCGCTAAAGGAGGATCCTCCAAGGCGACCATCGAGAAGACGAGTTGAGGGATGTGGAAGGCGGGTGAGGGCGCCGGCGTCCCTGTCGCCGTCGTTTGGGGGCAGAGGAGGCATCGGCGGCAGGATTGGGAGGAGCAGCGGCGAGGTGAAGATGGAATTCCGGTGAAGATTGGGTGGGGCGTGGGAGTGAGAGGGCGGAACTCACCGCTTAGTCGTGGTGTGGTGCAACTAAGTGGTAGGGCATGATTAGTTGTAGCGCGGGGGCACGGGTGCGGCGCTGCTACCAAGTAAGGCACATCAGCTCACCCCGTCTATTCATACTAGTAGCGTGTCCAGAAGAAACCAATGCTGCTGCTAAGCCATAACAGTAGCGCGCTTTGTACTGAGCCCTACTGGTAATTACAGTAGCGTGGGGACATAAACAAACGCTACTAGTAAAGTTCTATGTATAAGCATTTTCCTAGTAGTGTCACCTTTAAGGAGCTTGTCAAGGTTTCGCATGCCCACATGACCTAACCGTCTATGCCACAACTAGCCTTTGGAAGATTTAGCAATTAAGCAAGTTCTAGGTTGAGCCTTTTTAGTGAAATCAACAATGTATAGATCACCTCTACGTATGCTGGTAAAGACCATTTTATGATTATCTCTTTGAAACACTTGGCAATCTACTTTAGTAAATAGGACATTGAAACCAAAGTCAGCTAGTCTAGATACAGAAAGTAGATTGTAGCCAAGAGATTCAACAAGCATAACATTTTGTATGGAGCTGTCATGTGAGATGGCCACCTTACCAAGGCCAACCACATTACCCTTTGAGTTATCACTGAAAGTGACATACTTTCGAGGGCCGTTGTTTTCAGCAAGCTCATGAAACATATCTTTATCTCCGGTGATGTGAGCGGTACGCCCACTGTCAAGGACCCATTTCTTTTCTCCAGCCATGTAGCCGCATAGGTTAGCCATAAGACCAAAGTGTCTCATAGAATCTTCAAGATCAAAGTCATTATCATCATCCTCATCATAGTATCCATGTTCAACATCATCTTGCAAATGATCATTTCCTAGAGAGAGTGATTCATTAGATATATGATTTTGACAATGTTCATCTCTATGAATTCTAATAGCTTCGGAAATAATATTGCTAATGATTCCAACAACTCCTTTGGCATGCATAAGATTGGTAACCTCAAATAAACAATCTCCAAACCTAGGGTCATTGGGATTCATCCTATTCAAAGCAATGGACTTGTGAAGAATCTCATCTAAGTTTTTCAAGGAATAGTCAGGAAATCGTTCCTCAAGAAATCTCCATATAGTATAAGCACAATCAAGAGTAAGCAAGTGACCAATCAAATTTCTAGGCAAGCCCCTAGTGATAAGATTGATAGTTCTAAGATTGTGAATCATGTCAAGAGACTCATCATGGGTAGGATGCAAGGGATCAACAAGGGGTTCACAAGGAGTAGTATTGTACTTGTTCAAGTGATATTCATGAAAAATTCCAAGCATCTCATTTTTACACTCACTAAGAACTCTCCATCAAGCATAGGCAGTCTACGTCTAAGACTCTCCAACGTAGAATCATACATCTTCCTCCAATGGTGATTAAACCAAAGCAATGGAGACCAAAGCTCTGATACCAATTGAAAGGATCGAGAAGAGGTGTCTAGAGGGGGGTGATTAGACCCTCAACAAACAAAGTTGGTAGTTTTTAAGTTTTTCAAGTTGAGGTGGTAGATTAACACAATTTCAAGCATACACAATACAATTCAAGCAAGCATGCAAAGAGTATATGAGCAGCAGAAAGTAAAGCATGCAACTTGCAAGAAAGTAAAGGGATGGGATTGGAGTGTGCAAACTCAATTGAAGACACTGAGATTTTTGGCGTGGTTCCGATAGGTGGTGCTATCGTACATCCAGGTTGATGGACACTTCAACCCATGGAGGGTAACGGTTGCGCGAGTCCACGGAAGGCTCCACCCACGAAGGGTCCATGAAGAAGCAAACTTATCTATCCCATCATGGCCATCGCCCATGAAGGACTTGCCTCATTAGGGTAGATCTTCATGAAGTAGGCGATCTCCTGGCCCTTACAAACTCCTTGGTTCAACTACACAATCTTGACGGAGGCTCCCAAGTGGCACCTAACCAATCTAGGAGACACCACTCTCCAAAGGTAATAGATGGTGTGTTGTTGATGAACTCCTTGCTCTTGTGCTTCAAATGATAGTCTCCCCAACACTCAACTCCCTCTCACCGATTTGGCTATGGTGGAAAGATGATTTGAGTGGAAAGCAACTTGGGGAAGGCTAGAGATCAAGATTCATATGGTAGGATTGGAATATCTTGTTCTCAAAACATGAGTAGGTGGTTCTCTCTCAGAAAATGAGTAGTGGAAGTGTAGGTACGTTCTGATGGGTCTCTCTCCACAAATGAAGAGTGGGTGGAGGGGTATATATAGCCTCCACACAAAATACCGAGTCAACAAACTCGGTGGGACCGAATCAACAAACTCGGTCAGACCGATTCAGGTCAAAATATGAACGTTAGAGTTTTCGGTGGGACCGATATAGTCATCTCGGTGAGACCGATGTGCAGGGGTTAGGGTAAAACCTCAACTCGGTCTGACCGATTACTCAAACTCGGTGAGACCGATTTGGTAATATGTAAACAGAGGATTGGTCAAGCAAACTCGGCGGGACCGACTGAACAAACTCGGTTAGGCCAAAAATGTTGCAATAGATCACAGAGAGTTTTCAAGCCCATCTCAGTGAGACCGAGATCCCATCGGTGAGACCGAAGTGACTAGGGTTTGGCAGTGGCTATGTCAAATGAAACTCGGTGGCGCCGGATAGATCAAATCAGTGGGGCCGAATTTGACATTTAGGTTTAGGACATATGTGGATGTGAGAAAGTGGCTGAGGGTTTTGGAGCATATCACTAAGCACTTTGAGCAAGCAAGCCATTAAGCAACACCTCATCCCCTTTTAATAGTATTGGCTTTCCTATGGACTCAATGTGATCTTGGATCACTAAAATAGAAAATGTAGAGTCTTGAGGTTTTGCCAATATTTATCCTTAGCATCTTGAAGGGGTTCCACATCCTCTTGTCCATGTCCATGCCATTCCAATGTTGAACTTATCTGAAATGCACTAGGTAGAAGTATTAGTCCAACAAGAGATATGTTGTCATGAATTACCAAAATCACCCACGAAGCACTTGTGCTTTCAACAGATAAGAAAGAACATGATTACTATAATAGTGGCACTAGTTGAAGCAATCTTCATTTCCAAAATGAGAAAATATTGAGATATAATAGCTTTATTTAAAGAACATAACATTAGCACAGTATGAGAAAGCACAATCATGTTGATAAAGGACAGTACTGACCGATGTGAGATGAATTTGGGAGATCATGTTATTCTTCATGTCCCCATATCTTGCTATGAAAGCGATTCACTCACATTCATTAACATCTCAGTGTGGAAGTAGAAGGAGGAGCGTCGATCTAATTTCAATCACTTTTTTTGTGCAGTTCAACTAAAATTACGGCGCCCGACAGTTAGAGAGGAGGAGCATCGACTCATCTCAATCACTTTTTTCTACAAATTATCTACATTGGAAATGAAATGGTAGCTTGATGTCTACTACACAACCTTCTTCTTGTAGATGTTGTTGGGCCTCCAAGTGCAGGACAATAGCAAATTTCCCTCAAGTGGATGACCTAAGGTTTATCAATCCGTGGGAGGCATAGGATGAAGATGTTCTCTCTCAAGCAACCCTGCAACCAAATAACAAAGAGTCTCTTGTGTCCCCAACACACTCAATACAATTGCAAATTGTATAGGTGCACTAGTTCGGCGAAGAGATGGTGATACAGGTGCAATATGGATGGTAGATATAGGTTTTTGTAATCTGAAAATATAAAAACAGCAAGATAACTAATGATAAAAGTGAGCGTAAATGGTATTGCAATGGTAGGAAACAACGCATAGGGTTCATGCTTTCACTAGTGCAAGTTCTCTCAACAATAATAACATAACTGGATCATATAACTATCCCTCAACATGCAACAAAGAGTCACTCCAAAGCCACTAATAGCGGAGAACAAAGAAGAGATTATGGTAGGGTACGAAACCACCTGAAAGTTATCCTTTCTGCTCAATCTATTCAATAGTCCATAGTAAAATAACACGAAGCTATTCTTTCCGTTCGATCTATCATAGAGTTCATACTATAATAACACCTTAAGACACAAATCAACCAAAACCCTAATGTCACCTCGATACTACATTGTCACCTCAAGTATCCGTGGGCATGATTATATGATATGCATCACACAATCTCAGATTCATCTATTCAACCAACACAAAGTACTTCAAAGAGTGCGTCAAAGTTTCTACCGGAGAGTCAAGACAAAAACGTGTGCCAACCCCTATGCATAGGTTCATGGGCGGAACCCGCAAGTTGATCACCAAAACATATATCAAGTGGATCACGTGATATCCCACTGTCACCATAGATAAGCACGGCAAGACATACATCAAGTGTTCTCAAATCCTTAAAGACTCAATCCGATAAGATAACTTCAAAGGGAAAACTCAATTCATCACAAGAGAGTAGAGGGGGACAAACATCATAAGATCCAACTATAATAGCAAAGCTCGCGATACATCAAGATCGTGCCATAGAGAGAACACGAGAGAGAGAGAGAGAGAGAGAGAGAGAGAGAGAGATCAAACACATAGCTACAGGTACATACCCTCAGCCCCGAGGGTGAACTACTCCCTCCTCATCATGGAGAGCGCCGGGATGATGAAGATGGCCACCGGTGAGGGATCCCCCCCTCCGGCGGGGTGCCGAAACGGGCTCCCGGGAGGTTTTTGGTGGCTACAGAGGCTTGCAGCGGCGAAACTCCTGAACTATTGTTTGCTTTGATGTTTTTAGGGTATATGGTAATATATAGGCGAAAGAAGTCGGTCGGGGAAGTCACGAGGGGCCCACGAGAGTGGAGGGCGCGCCTAGGGGGTGGGCGCGCCCCCTATCTCGTGGCCTCCTCGAAGCTTCCCTGGCCTAGATTGCTTCTGTTCCAATAATAAGTTTCTCGAAGGTTTCATTCCGTTTGGACTCCGTTTGATATTCCTTTTCTTCGAAACACTGAAATAGGCAAGAAAACAACAATATGGGCTTGGCCTCCGGTTAATAGGTTAGTCCCAAAAATAATATAAAAGTGTATAATAAAGCCCATAAACATCCAAAATAGATAATATAATAGCATGAATGCTTCATAAATTATAGATGCGTTGGAGACGTATCAGCATCCCCAAGCTTAATTCCTGCTCGTCCTCGAGTAGGTAAATGATAAACGAAAGAATTTATGAAGTGTGAATGCTAGCAGGTGCACAAGTTTGATCAATAATAATTTCAATCACCTTTTCTAGCATGATTATATGTCATAACAGTAGTTCATCTCATAAAACTTCTCAAGATCAAGTAACAAGCAATTCACATGTTAAAGCATAGACCATAAACTTTCTTGAAAACTAGCAAACTTCATTCTCAGTCATCAAACAATTGCAATTCATCTTATTTTCAAGAAGGGTCTATGTCAGGGCTTTGATTTACCAAACTCCACATACTCAACTATCATATAGTCTTCTATAATTTCTAACACTCACGCAATACTTATGGTTATGGAGTTTTAATCGGACACTTAGAAAGATAGGGGCTTAATTTCGCCTCCCAACGTATTCACCTTTGGGTGATGTCAACAATAATAGCTCATGCTAATTTACATCCAATTGGAGATATATATCAGGATCTTTCCAACACGAGGTGCTTGACAAAGGATAAAATGAAAAAGGGAAAGGTGAAGATCACCTTGACTCTTGCATAAAGTAAAAGACATAAGGTAAAAGATAGGCCCTTTGCAGAGGGAAGCAGAGGTTGTCATGTGCTTTTAGGGTTGGATGCACAAAATCTTAATGCAAAAGAACGTCACTTTATATTGCCACTTGTGATATGAACCTTTATTATGCAATCCGTCGCTTTTATTACTTCCATATCACATGATCATATAAAGCTATTTTCTCCGCACTAATAAGTCATACATATTTAGAGAGAAATTTTTATTGTTTGCAACATGAAAACTTACTTGAAGGATCTTACTCAATCCATAGGTAGGTATGGTTGACTCTCATAGCAAAAACTGGGTTTAAGGATATTTGGAAGCACAAATAGTATCTCTACTTGGTGCAAGGAATTTTAGCTAGCATGAGGGGGAAAGGCAAGCTCAACATGTTTGAATGATCCATGACAATATACTTTAACTGAGATGTGAGAAAACATAACCCATTATGTTGTCTTCCTTGTCCAACATCAACTCTTTAGCATGTCATACTTAATGAGTGCTCACAATTATAAAAGATGTCTAGGATAGTATATTTATATGTGAAATCTCTCTTCCTTCAATGTTCTTTCATGAATTGTTCAAATGAACAATACAATGCTTGCTAACCTTCAATAAATTTACAACCTCTACTTCTTAGATGTGAAGTTATTACTCCCCATGGGATTAGCAAATGAAACATATATAATTTCAGATTTATGACATTCAACTCATTCAACCATTTACTCATAGGATATAAGTGAAGCACACGAGTAAATGACAAACTACTCCAACAAGATATAAGTGAAGATCAATGAGTAGCTAAATAATTATGTAACTATGTGAAGACTCTCTCTCATTAAAGAATTTCAGATCTTGGTATTGTATTCAAATAGCAAGCAAAACAAAATAAAATGACATTGCAAGGATAGCACAACTCATGTGAAGAAGCAAAAACTTGGGTTCAACCAATACTAACCGGTAATTGTTGAACAAGAAAGGTGGGATGCCTACCGGGGCATCCCCAAGCTTAGATGATTGAGACTTCTTGAAATATTATCTTGGGGTGCCTTGGTCATCCCCAAGCTTGAGCTTTTGTGTCTCCTTAATTCTCTCATATCATGGTTTCTCTGTTTCTCAAAAGCTTCATCCACACCAAACTCAACAAGAACTCGTGAGATAAGTTAGTATAAACCAATGCAAAAACCTTATCATTTTCTACTGTAAAAAATCACTAAAATTATTATTCAACATTGCATACTAAATGCCTCTGCATATTTAATACTCCTATCCTCAAATAGAATCATTAAACAAGCAAACATATGCAAACAATACAAATATAACAGCAATCTGTCAAAATAGTACAGTCTGTAAAGAATGCAAGATTCATCATACTTACCTAACTCCAAAAATTATGCGAAAAATACTAAGATGTATAATATATATCAGAGATCAATATGCAAAAAGTTTCAACATTATATAATGCTCTGACTTTTCTAGGGAATTTTTGCAACAGCGGTAAACTTTCTGTTTTGAAACAGCAACATGCATACTTGCAAAATAAGCATGTCAAAGGCTATCCTTGACATTTTTATTGAAACTAAATATGCAAAACATTATTCTAAATAACAGAAATAGAATACTAACAAAAGAAAATGACGCTCCAAGCAAACCACATATCATGTGGTGGATAAAAATATAGCTCCAAGTAAAGTTACCGATGAACAAAGACGAAAGAGGGGATGCCTTCCGGGGCATCCCCAAGCTTAGGCTATTGGTTGTCCTTGAATATTACCTTGGGGTGCCTTGGGCATCGCCAAGCTTAGGCTCTTGCACTCCTTATTCCATAGTCCATCGAATCTTTACCCAAAACTTGAAAACTTCACAACACAAAACTCAACAGAAAACTTGTAAGCTCCGTTAGTATAGGAAAAAAAACACCAGTTAGGTACTATAATGAACTCATTATAAATTCATATTGGTGTAATATCTACTATATTCCAACTTATATATGGTTCATACCCTCCGATACTACTCATAGATTCATCAAAATAAGCAAACAACACATAGAAAATAGAATCTGTCAAAAACAGAACAGTCTGTAGTAATCTGTATCAAACGTATACTTATGGAACTCCAAAAATCCTACCAAATTAGGAAGTCCTAAGAAATTTGTGTACCAATCCATATAAAAGAGAATCAGATCATAATCATGTTTCTGTGTATTATCAAAACTAATTTACTGGGTGTAAAAGTGTCTGATTTTCAGCTGGATCAACACAACTATCACCGTAAGCTATCATAAAGGTCTTACTTGGCACTTTATTGAAACAAAAGTTATAAAACATGATTAATACAGTAGCATAATCATGTGGACACGCAAAAACAGTAAGGATAAATATTGGCTTGTCTCCCAACAGGCGCTTTTCTTTAATGCCTTTCTAGCTAGGCATGATGATGACAATGATGCTCACATAAAAGATAAGAATTGAAACATAAAGGGAGCATCATGAAGAATATGACTAGCACTTTTAAGTATAACCCACTTCCTATGCGTAGGGATTTTGTGAGCAAACAACTTATGGGAACAATAATCAACTAGCATAGGAAGGTAAAACAAGCATAGCTTCAAAACTTTAAACACATAGAGAGGAAACTTGATATTATTGCAATTCCTACAAGCATATGTTCCTCCCTCATAATAATTTTCAGTAGCATCATGAATGAATTCAACAATATAACCAGCACCTAAAGCATTCTTTTCATGCTCTACAAGTATAGAAAATTTACTACTTTCCACATAAGCAAAATTCTTCTCATTCGGAATAATGGGAGTATCATAAGAGACTCGAACACTAAATATTGTTTCCACATTAAAAGAGTAATGTTCAGAAAAAGGGTAATAATAATCATGACAAGTTTTATAAATATAATCATCACTACTTTTTATAGCATAAGTTTCATCACAATAATCATCATAAGTAGCAACTTTGTTCTCAACATAATCGATTGAAACCTCTTCCAAGATAGTGGAATCATCACTAAATAAAGTTGACACTCTTACAAATCCACTTTCATAAATATTATAAGATTCAACATCCTCCAAAATAGTGGGGTCATTACTTCCTAAAGTTGACACTCTTCCAAACCCACTTTCATCAATATAATCATCATGGGTAGAAGGCATGCTATCATCATAACAACTTTGCATATCAAAACTTGGGAGGCTAAAAATATCATCTTCATTAAATGGAGCATCCCCAAGCTTGGGACAAACATTAATTGCAGCAAATATATTCTCAAATATGTCATCCTCATCAAACATAGCTTCCCCAAGATTTGGCCCTTTCATATCATAAGCATAATCACTCTCGTCATTAATAGTAAGGATAGCACCAATAGTATAGCAATTATCATCACAATGAGTAGTAGGAGCAACATCATTTGGAAGGGATACCTTTTTACCTTTTTTGCTCCTTCTTTTCTTTTTCTTCTTCGCATTATGTGTGGGTTCAACCTTCTTCTTTGAGCTCCTTATAGTTGAGATTGGATGAATAGAAAGCTCCTCCTCGTTACCTGATTCATCATAAGAAATAATAGGAGGATATTGGGAAGTCTCTTCCCTTTCATTAGTATTCTCTTCATCTTCTATTTGCTCTCTTTTATTTATGTAATTGGGAATATAAGGGTTTTCAATGTAATTCACCGCACAAAACATATAAATATCCTCTAGATCAAATCAAGAAATCTATCAAGATTAAATTTTGGAATACCCTCAGTTATATGTTTTATTTCTTCATACCCAAAAGAAGACTAAGATCTTTATGATGCTCAAGGGTAATCAAATTATCATATTTTTGGGACATAATTCGATCATGAAACAGTTTGCATTGGAGATTTAAATGACCACGTTCATTGCAAAGTTCACAAGGAGCGCGAAAAATATTGAATCTTTTAGCACACACATCTAGCCTTTCTTGTAACAATTTAGTTTCTAAACGCTTATGCCTCTTGCAATATCTATCTTCTCTATTTGGTGTGTCCATGCAAACCCAATTCTCTCCACAATAATCGACATGCTTATAGGAGACATTTTTATCATAACTAGTGCAATCATCATTAGTACTACATACTAACAACGTTGCAATCATGCTCATCATTCAAAGATTTAGTATCAAGCATTTTGTAGACTTCTTCTTCTAGCACTTGAGCACAATATTCCTTTTCATCATACTTACGGAAGATATTAAAAAGATGAAGCGTATGAGACACACTCAAATCCATTTTTTGTAGTTTTCTTTTATAAACTAAACTAGTGATAAGAGAAGAAACAAAAAGATTCGATTAAAAGATCTAAAGATATACCTTCAAGGACTCACCTCCCCGGCAATGACGCCAGAAAAGAGCTTGATGTCTACTACACAACCTTCTTCTTGTAGACGTTGTTGGGCCTCCAAGTGCAGAGGTTTGTAGGACAGTAGCAAATTTCCCTCAAGTGGATGACCTAAGGTTTATCAATCGTGGGAGGCGTAGGATGAAGATGGTCCCTCTCAAGCAACCTGCAACCAAATAACAAAGAGTCTCTTGTGTCCCCAACACACCCAATACAATGGCAAATTGTATAGGTGCACTAGTTCGGCGAAGAGATACAAGTGCAATATGGATGGTAGATATAGGTTTTTGTAATCTGAAAATATAAAAACAGCAAGGTAACTAATGATAAAAGTGAGCGTAAACGGTATTGCAATGGTAGGAAACAAGGCATAGGGTTCATACTTTCACTAGTGCAAGTTCTCTCAACAATAATAACATAACTGGATCATATAACTATCGCTCAACATGCAACAAAGAGTCACTCCAAAGCCACTAATAGCGGAGAACAAACGAAGAGATTATGGTAGGGTACGAAAACACCTCAAAGTTATCCTTTCTGCTCAATCTATTCAAGAGTCCGTAGTAAAATAACACGAAGCTATTCTTTTCGTTCGATCTATCATAGAGTTCATACTAGAATAACACCTTAAGACACAAATCAACCAAAACCCTAATGTCACCTAGATACTCCATTGTCACCTCAAGTATCTATGGGCATGATTATACGATATGCATCACACAATCTTAGATTCATCTATTCAACTAACACAAAGTACTTCAAAGAGTGCCCCAAAGTTTCTACCGGAGAGTCAAGACGAAAACGTGTGCCAACCCCTATGCATAGGTTCATGGGCGGAACCCGCAAGTTGATCACCAAAACATACATCAAGTGGATCACGTGATATCCCAGTGTCACCATAGATAAGCACGGCAAGACATACATCAAGTGTTCTCAACTCCTTAAAGACTCAATCCGATAAGATAACTTCAAAGGGAAAACTCAATTCATCACAAGAGAGTACACTACTAGGGAAAAGCCTAGCAGCAGCGAGGGTTTTGGGCCTATTAGCAGCGCGGGGGCCGGCGCTACTAATAAGGCGCTACAACTAACGTATAGCAGTAGCGCGGGTGCCACCCGCGCTACTACTACGTCCTTTAGTAGTAGCGTGGGTAAAAACCCGCGCTACTACTACCAGCGCGGTTTTTTTTGAATTTTTTCGAAAAAATATTTCAATTTTTTCCCCTAATTTTCAAATTTCTGAATTATTTTAACCTCAAATCTCTATTCACCCCTCATCGCTGCTCAATTTAATCTCTAATCACCCCTCATCATTCCAAATCATCTAACTTCCCGAACGGTCACCCATCCTCTCACTACTCCAGCCTGAGCACGCTTAACTTCCGGGTTCTATTCTCCCTCGTTTCCAAGTCTGCACTTGTTGTTTTCCTGACAATAGTAAGATGTCAATCCTATTAACCTCAGGAATTTAGCTTGAGCATGAAGTCACACATTTCACTATTTGAGTTTGAAACTATTGTTCTAAAAAATTAGTAACACTAATATTTCTTGAATAATTAGTTTGACCACAGTTTGACCACAGTTTGGCCATAGTTTGACCAGCTTTGACCAAAATTCAAAAAACTAAAATAATTATTTAGCAACACTAATATTCTAGAATAATTAGTTTGACCATTGTTTGACCATAGTTTGACCACACAGTTTGAAATTTTTTCGATTTTTTCCACTCTAGATCTTAAAAGCCCCATAAATTTTTTTCTGTTAGGTTTTTGAGGATTTTAAAAATGTCTAACAAGGTTCCCCCGATTAAATTTGGATGTAACTTTTCAAGTAGATGATTTTTCATATAAAAAACTTTTTCATCCGAGTTAGTATGCAAAAGTTATGCCCATTTTTACAAATTCTCGAGAGATTTTGCAAATAAAGTCGAAATTCATATTTGCAAATTTTCCCAACAACTAGACCACATATCACATGGGAAACTTATTTTCTTTTCTTTTTTTGACATTTTCATCATTTTCTTTTTTTAAAACTGAAAAGGCGATCCACGGGGGGGGGGGGTAGAGTTTGAAAATGGGACCTTTAGTAGTAGCGCGTTTTTTTACCCCCTCGCTACTACTATGGCAACACTTAGTAGTAGCGAGGGCTAAAAACCAACGCTACTGCTATCAAACTTAGTAGTAGCATGGTTTTAAAAACCTGCGCTACTACTATTGCATGTCCTGGGGGGCACGGTAGAGACTGCTTAGTAGTAGCGAGGGTTAAAAACCCGCTCTACTGCTATCAACTTAGTAGTAGCGAGGTTTAAAAACCTGCGCTACTGGTAAGTAGCAATAGCGTGGGTTTTTAACCCTCGCTACTAGTAACTTTCTGTGTATAGGCTTTTCCCTAGTAGTGGTAGAGGGGGAGAAACATCATAAGATCCAACTATAATAGCAAAGCTCGTGGTACATCAAGATCGTGCCATAGAGAGAACACGAGAGAGAGAGATCAAACACATAGCTACTGGTACATACCCTCAGCCCCGAGGGTGAACTACCCCCTCCTCGTCATGGAGAGCGTCGGGATGATGAAGATAGCCACCGGTGAGGGATCGCCCCCTCCGGCAGGGTGCCGGAACAGGCTCCCAGGAGGTTTTTGGTGGCTACAGAGGCTTGCGGCGGCGGAGCTCCTGATCTATTGTTCGCTTCGATGTTTTTAGGGTATATGGGATTATATAGGCGAAAGAAGTCGGTCGGGGGAGCCACAAGGGGCCCACGAGAGTGGAGGGCACGTCCAGGGGGTGGGTGTGCCCCCTATCTCGTGGCCTCCTCGAAGCTTCCCTGGCTTGCACTCCAAGTTCCCTGGATTGCTTCTATTCCAAAAATAAGTTTCCCGAAGGTTTCATTCCGTTTGGACTCCGTTTGATATTCATTATCTTCGAAACATTGAAATAGGCAAGAAAACAGCAATATGGGCTGGGCCTCCGGTTAATAGGTTAGTCCCAAAAATAATATAAAAGTGTATAATAAAGCCCATAAACATCCAAAATAGATAATATAATAGCATGAATGCTTCATAAATTATAGATACGTTGGAGACGTATCATAGCTATGATAGTAGTTCTATTTTAAATGTATTATTACTTCATTTTATCAGTGGTAGTAGCAGTGCCAAAACAATAGCACAAGATCACTAGTTGGATGTAGAGTCAAAATCAACCAAAAAGGAACATACCGGGTCATGGGAACCATAACTGAGAGAGGGGCCCCTTCGCCGCCACGACTCAATGTGGTCAACCTGCAGCTCCACTTGATGATTCAATTCATGCGACTTTTTCTGGAGTTCACCTAAAATGAAGCAAAGATTGCCTCATTCAGCTAGCAAGAAGTAGTTGCTCTCATGAGCCGGCAAGTTCTTGTTTAGTAGTTGCACGAAAATTGAGCAACATTAAGGTTGGTTGTCCTGCTCATGTAAGGTGCAGCAACAATTTGCTTGTCCTTTTGTGCAGTTCCACTAAAATAAAGTGCCACTGTATTGACAGTGATGGCTCATCTTGCAAAGACTAATAAAATGTTGCACAAGGTTACCAGCAAAATTTGACGAAGATTTTGGAAAGTGCAATCACCATTTTGTACAGTTTCACCAAAATTGAGAGATGTTGCCCACGTGAAATTTTAGTTGAACTGCAGAAGACACTCATCCCAAATAAAGTGTTTTGTGCAGTTCACCAAAAGGTCAGAATAGCAACAAGATGAAATGGATATCCCTATCTGCACAAAAAGATAGAAAGAAAACAGTTCTTGGTCAATAACAAGATGAAACATACATGAAATGAAAAGAAGCATCTCGATTATGTTCATGGCAATCACGCAAGGACAGTAGAATTTTTAAAACATCGACAATCATTTTGTAACACAGCTTAATTGCATCTTATCACTGGAGGCATGAGATTAACCATAACACTGGTTAGGCATGTCCTTAAGGTAACCGTGTGATTGCTTCATTTTACATGTGCCCTTACATTAACAACAACAAAAAGTTGGTATGAGGACATGCGACAGTGGATGCATCGGCACAATGTACCTATAAGGAGGCATAAAGTGGTGATGCTGAGTTTGTTCATACTCTGTGATGGCAGCAAATCTAATCCTGGAGACCTTTTACTATGTGAGGGCAGCAAATCTAATCCTGGACATACTCTGTTGACTTTTCCACCAGCCGCCACTTCCTATCCTTTTTTCTACCAATAATAGATCTGTTCCTTATCCAGTTTGTACTGCCTTTTCCCTTTATTTCCCTTTTCAACCAAGAGACCGGTTGGGTATCTAGTCTCTACTACTTTCCCCCTATTATTTCCTCTTTGAATCAAGTCCTAATTCCATGCTAATTTCCCCCTTTTCTTAATTGTTTGAACCAAGTCCTAGATTCGACTACATGAAGTAGCTTTACCTCCAATAATACTAAAAATTTAGGTGGCTTTGGAAGAGTTGATGGAAGTAGAAAAATATGCACATGCAGACACGGGGGAGCTGGAGTAGTAGAGCAAGGCCGCTTTTGAAGATCTTATAACTGAGGGTCGTCGGGATGTCGGCAGCGGCAGGTCAGATCTGCGCAGAATACGGCAGGAGGAAGAAGGGTCGGAGGACCTCCTGAGTCGGTGCTGTGTCGAAGAGGACGGCACGGGCAGAGGGTCGGGACCCGCCGACAGCTGTGGGTTTCCTCCCTCGTCACCGATGACCGCGTGAACGATGCACTAGTCCTCTACACACACCGTCCGAAGGGATTCGGTCGGATCTGTGGCCAGCGGTGAGCAGAGAGAAAATGTCGTTACCAATGTCTTGTTTAGATCTGGAGAGGATGAGAGAATGAAGAGAGCAACCCTAGTAAAGCAAGTGCTCAAGCCGCTGCTTATATATATAGTGGAGTGATTATCTTTTTCTCTCCACAACAAGCGCTTCAATTTGTGTACGTGGCATTAAAGAAAAGAAACTCTCTATTTAACATGACTAACTGTACGACTCCTACTTACTACTAGTAGTATTGTTCACTTGTGCTCCCCGGCCCTCCATTCGTTGAACAACCCCATGGGTGAATAAACATACAGTACTAGTATTTATATAGAACGAACTAGCTCGAACTATTTTGGCTTTGAGATATTGATGGTACAGTTTGACCACATTGCATCAATGTACTCAGTACTTTGAAGTAACCTATACGTATAAACACATGTACGGTTTACCTTTTGAATCGCTAGATAGAGCTTGAACTTTATTTGTTTACATGTACCACATTTTTCTTTTGGTTTTCTGCTCCATGGCGCAATTCATCGATACAAAATTATACTATGAGTAGTTAAAAGTTGAGGGCGGGGCTGTACCCGGGCAGTACGCACGACAGTTTTCGCGTAGGCGGTTTGACACAGAGGCGAGGAGGGTGGCTTGTCATAATGGTAGTATCATAGCTAGTATCATGCGTGCCAGCTAGGCAATTTTGATGATGTGTCATTTAAAACAATACGGAGGCTAGGCAACTCGCTCCCAGGGCGCTCCCTCAATTTCTTCCTTCGATAGTCGTTCGATCCTGGTCAACGCAGTCTTTTTCTCGTTCCTGTCCGTTTGATCTTCGCTGGGAATTGACCTCTAGATTTTGACTGGCGGTAGATCCTGGGTGGGGGATGACTTGTGGGGCTCGTGCTCGGTTTGATTGGCTGGGTGCCAGTTTCTTTGGTGCGCGGGGCAGCCTCTCCTGCCGCGCCACTTGCGCGCGAAGGCCACGTCATGGGTGCTGCGCGGGTTACGGCTGCTCGGACAATGCATATATACCTGGTTTTTGCGCCCACACCTACGCAGGACCGTTGACGGGTGGACCTGTGCTACTGCTGGCCCCGCTCATCGGTTGAACTGGTTGCACGTCCCATGGTGTTTCTCTCGGGTCAAACGTGCCTGGGGGCGCCGCTCGCACGCACGCTGCTTGCCTCGTCCGCTGCGCCCGCGTCGTGCGTTATGGGAGCAGCTGCGCAGGGCTCAGCCGGTGCATGTGTACCTGGCTTAGGCTGGTCACAATGGGCAAGAACATAAGCTAGTAACTTACACACTTCCCTAGACTATGTTACTACCTTCATAGTGGGTAGGAACATCTATGTAGTGTCATGCAACGATGTATTTATTAGGTTATAGACTCATTGTTTCTTGGAGTGTGTGATGTTCCGGTAGCTAGTTACCACAAGCACCTTTCTCTTCATTAAATATGTGCCACATAAGCAAAGTTGTATTGGAGTGTGTGATGTTACTCCTAAATTCCTCCCCATTGTGACCAGCCTTATGCACCAGTGTCTCTCCTATCGCGATGACAGGTGTGCCGGTCCTGCTGGTGGTCTCGCTCGCCAGCTGCGCAGACTGCGTCATGGTGGTTGGTTGTGCGGACTGCGCTGGGTTGACTGGGGCATGTTCGCGTGGACCCTTGGCTGATCGATGCACATCGTGTGCGCGTCATGCGTGCCTCACCTCCGTCTGCGGTTGGAGATGGGAGATGGACTGGCAAAATATCTCGCGAGCCCACCTCCCGCGTCTCCATCTCCCTAGCCGCCTCCATGCTCATGCATCCTCCCGCGTCAATGGCGCCCAAACCTCCTCATCTCGGATCCCGAGGTAAAAGCACCCCAGGTACCCTAACTTGCACAACATGTGACATTTTAGTCCCAAACTTACAAAAATCAACCCCACCATACCCCAACTTGCACTGCATGTGATGTTTTAGTCCCAGTCCAATGACAGAACGACATGTGGCAGCCAGGTGTCTGGCCCGGTCTCGCACGCAGTTTTGCAAAACGCCCCCTGCCATTTTCTCTAATCAACCCGCAGTATAGCACACCTGTCCAGTCTGTCACGGCTCTCCTTCGACTGCACCCCGTCGGCCGCCATGGCGGCGGCGGCCACCGTGTGCTCGCCGCGCCCGTCCGCGGCGCTCCGGCCGCACCGGTCCGGCGACGTGGAGCGGGCGGCCATCCGCGCGCTCTCGGCCTCCTCCCCTGCGACCCCGCTCGGGCCCAGGGTCTCGTGGCGCTCTGTGCGCTCCGCCCCCTCGCAGGCCACCACGTTACAGATCTGCCGGCCGAGGTACACCTCAGACATGACCTGGTCCGTGCCGGCGGCGGCAGGAGCAACAGCTGCCCCCCGATGAGACTTCGGATGGGCCGCCGGAGCTGCCGCCCTCGAGGGAATCGAACATGGTGGAGTAGTAGTGCAGCGAGTCCAGGAATCGAACATGGTGGAGTAGTAGTAGTGCTCGGTGAAGCGGTCCAGGAATGTGCCGGAGTTGTGGTTCCCCTCCTGCTCCACCACGGTGACGATCCTCGGCCGCACGGCGCGCACGGTGCCCAGGACCTTCTCCATGGCGCCGGGCTGGGCGAGCAGCCGGTGCATCTCGAAGACTGAGTTGACGGAGATTACCTCGGGCTCCTCGTTCGAGTCCTCCGGCTGCAGCATGAACGGCTCCAGGTCCGCCAGCGTGGCGGCGCCGAGGCCGCGGTACTGGAAGTCGACGCGGATGGTGTACGCGAACTGGGCGAGCTTCCAGCCCATCTGCTGCAAGGCGTCGGTCTCGTCCGGCTGCGGGGGGCCGACGCCGGTGAGGCGGAACGAGGGGGTGCCGCCGGGACGGAGGGCTAGGGCCTGGAGAAGGGCGGGCCACTGCATCCCCTGCTTGAAGGTGGTGGACCGGCGCGCCGTGGCCAAGAAGCACAAGCTGGAGCGGGCGGCCGCCGAGAAGCGCATCCTGCGGCTGCTCGACCACCCGTTCCTCCCCACGCTCTTCGCCGACTTCGACGCCGCCCCGCGCTTCTCCTGCGTTGTCGTGGAGTTCTGCCCCGGCGGCGACCTCCACTCCCTCCGCCACCGCATGCCCTCCCGCCACTTCCCGCTCTCCTCCGCCCGGTTCTACGCGGCCGAGGTGCTCCTGGCGCTCTAGTACCTGCACATGATGGGCATCGTCTACCGGCTACCGCGACCTCAAGCCAGCCGTCGCCGAGGAGGAGGAACAGGAGGAGCCGCGCAGCGCGTCCTGCTTCCCGATACGTTTCAAGCGGCGGAGGCATCGTCGCCGGTGCGCGGCGTGCCGGCGTCTCCCCTGCGGTTTGTGGCGGAGCCGGTGTCTGCGCGGTCGTGCTCATTCGTCGGCACGCACGAGTACGTGGCTCCGGAGGTGGCAGGCGGCGGCGCGCACGGCGCCGCCGTGGACTGGTAGGCCTACGGCGTGTTCCTCTACGAGCTCCTCCACGGCCGCACCCCGTTCGCCGGCGCCACTAGGACACGCTAGCTCTGCAACATCGTCCGTGCCGCTCACCTTCCCCTCCTCCTCCGTCACCGGCTGCCACGCCGACACCACCGCGGCGCGGGACCTCATCACGCGCCTGCTCACCAAGGACCCCGCCGCTCGCCTCGGGTCCCGCCACGGCGCCGCCGACGTGAACGCCCGCCCCTTCTTCAAGAACCTCAACTTCGCGCTCCTCCGGTCATTGCGTCCGCCCGTCGTCCCCAGCGCTCCGCTGCACCGGTCGCAGTCGTGCAAGATGCCGGCGTCGCGCAAGGCTGACACGAAGCGCTTCGACCTCTTCTGACCGGCCGGCCGACGTGTAGCCTCCCTGAGTCAACACCGGCGGCTGGATACAAACTCTCCTCCAGCCATCTCGTGGCGCCGGGCGCAACGTTAACCCCTTGATAATTACTACTACTCCTAGCTAGCCTACGGGACAATGCATGCAGTAGTATTAGCTGCCAGTGCACCGTTGTACAATCAACTGTTAATTACGCTTCTTAGTGCTGTTAATCTTCCATGTGTCAGTGCTTGTCTTGTGCTCTGACAGTTATCGAGGTTACACTTGTCAGCAACAGCTAAACCCTCGGCTTAATCACTCCATTTTCTACTTAAGGACGTGTGTGTGGTGCAGTGAATCATGTCGTGGCTTTGACACTGATTATTGATCAAGGAGTACACTGATTAGTTTTGTAGGTGGGTTAATGATGTGGTAGTGCCATCGAGAAAAGCATCACATGGGTGTTGGAGCTGTCTGGTTACAGATTTAATTCAGGTGTGCTATACTGTGGGTTGATTAGAGAAAATGACAGGGGGGATTTTGCAAAACTGCGTGCGAGACCGGGCCAGACACCTGGCTGCCACATGTCGTTCTGTCATTGGACTGGGACTAAAACATCACATGCAGTGCAAGTTGGGGTATGGTGGGGTTGATTTTTGTAAGTTTGGGACTAAAATGTCACATGTTGTGCAAGTTAGGGTACCTGGGGTGCTTTTACCTCCGGATCCCGTGGGACCGAGGTGCGGGCATGGAGGCGAGCATCCCTGACAGCCGCGGCGACCTACAGACAAAGGGTGACGGCGGCGGCGGCGCTCGATTAGATCTGCGGGAGAGAGAGAGAGGATGAGAGGGAGAGATAAGCAAGAAGATGAGAGGGAGAGAGAGGAAAGGGGAGAGGAAGGCTTCTACGTCACCGCTCTCTGGATGCACGCCATCCACCCGCGCACGCTCGCCACCAACCTCGCCGGCTTCGCCAGGTTCGGCTGCCTCAAGGACCTCCCCGAGATCCTCTATCGTTTCCTCCACGACCCCCGCGATGAGCGCAAGGACCAGGACGACATCGCCGCGGCGGCCCCGGGGGCAAGAGCGGGAAGCGGCAAGCGGCGGCTGAGGCCGCCAAGGCCAGGCGCGAGAAGGAGGCGGAGCACGCGCAGGCCGTGCTCGCACGCTACGACTCTGACGAGGCCTTACGCAATCTCTACGATGGCGTCGCCGACCTCTTCGTCTGGCTGCTCAAGTCGGGCCTGGAGCACCTGCGCGCGGGCGACACGGCCAAGATCGTGTTCGCCGCCAAGTGCGCTCGTCGTATCCATGGGTCTCCATTGCTCCATGGGTGCCGCTGGCTGAGGTTTGTCGTGCTCTTCTTCTCGTCTTCTTCCGCTTTGTTCTTTATTCGCCTTTCTAATTCCGCGTGCTTCAATTCGTTTTGGTCCTGCGCAGTTTGATTCACCTTATTGTCGCCTGCCTCGAGCCGTGATTCCTTCTAAATAACACTAGTGCTAGGCAGTGGTAGGAATCCAGAGTAAAAGAAACAGTAAACCAAATATTCCCGGTGCTTGTTCCTGATTGCATGTGAACTTGGAGGAAATGGGAGCAAGGAGAGACTTGGATGAACAAATTATCTGTCTAATACTTCATTCCAACATTCTACTACTGAATAGATTAATCTGTGATGTGACAAAGTTATGCTCAAGCACATCCGCGTCCGCAACCGGCTCCGCCGCGAGGTGCAGGTGCCGCTCCGCAAGGTGCTCGAGCTCCCCGAGGTCTACATGAGCGCCCACACGTTGGACGAGCTGCCCTACGCGCGCTCGTGGCGTTCACGGCCATGCGCCAGTACAAGGAGGCGTCCTGGCTGTGCTTCTTTCTTATGGTAATGCACTGCTCCTTAGCTTCTTTATTTGCATTTCTTATGTGTTTTGCGTATGCTGCTGCTTCTGCAAGTGATGGTATGTGCTTTCTTTTGCTTGGTTTAATTTTGGTGTGTGTGTTTTCTGGCGCTAGGCCTACTTTTGTCTGTGGTTTAGGTTTCTGCATATACCATGGGCTGTGCGCTTGTGTGCTGATGATGATGTTGGTTATTGTCTATTCTTTCTGCTTAATCAGCTTACAATCATATTCGTGTAGTGGAAATAAAAATACATTGGCTGGTTGTGTCTCTTAGTTTGGCAGAAAGTGCATCATGTCAAATTAATCGGTGTCCATCTCCCTCAATTTCTGCATATTTATATTTGGGAAGTGAACCAGGCTACTCATCGATTAATAAAAGCTTTATAGTTCTGTTCTCCTTCCATTCGTTTCTTTAGTATTATTCATTTATTCTCTTAGATTAAAGGGTTATTATGATGATGTCCTGTTGTTCTGTATGTATTGGATGGAGGATGCGTCGTTGAACGACCTCTTCCCTTGTTGCAATTTCCCATGTGAGCTCCTTCTTCCTGCTCCTCGCTTCACCTCTCCCCCTGCTCTGTTTCCTGTCCCCCCTGCTCCTTCTATGTATTTTTTATTTTTTCTGTGATTGTGCTCAATGGTGCTTGCAGGTCCATGGACATTGTCATAATGGTCACCTTACCACAGTGTATTATTTTTGGATCTCATATTCCTCAAGGTAATGGACAAGAATTTGTGTACTCGCTTTGCTAATGTGTTACTAGACCTAAAGATTTTCCTTGCTCTGTTAGGCGCTCCATCCTCTGATTCGATGTCGGCCGATCTGAGAAATAATAGGAGGAATAATCCAGCAGAAGAATTTGGTGAAGAAGAACAAGGTGATATTTCTCTCGTGTGAACACAATCATTGTTTTCCTGATGTTATCACCCATGTGTTAATGTTGTAGAAGACTTATCATTTGACTTCTTCTTTTAGGTTTAATTTGTGTTTAGTTAATGCCCACAGATTGTGATGTTTATATATGGGGATTTGTTTGGTCAATTTTGTTGCTTCAATATGTAGGTTCTACTGTCCATGTGGGATATATAATAGGTTAGGCTGGTTTGCTAGCTTAATTTTTTAGCTCGATGTTTTCATTTAGGGGTGTCCTCCTCTTCAACTGCATCTTTTGTGCAACTCCAAAATTCTATGTTTCAAAACACTTATTTCCATATTATGTTTATTATTTTTAATTCATGAAAACTCTTTTCGGTGTGCTTGATCACTCCACTTCCATGTTTATCCTTGCAGAAAAGAATACCTTTATCCTGATAGGCATGGAAACACCAGTTCACATTGAGTGCATCATCGCTAATCAGCTACTATGTATGGTCAGCGGACATGCTTGCTTATTCCTGTAACATATCATTACTCAATCTTCTTAGCCTTTCCAACTTTTAAGATTTGATCAATTGTTTAGAAGTTTGTACAGATCTAGAAGTATTTGGTTTTGTTGGTCAAATCCATTGCCTGTCTATCCTTATTTATTTTATTGTTCGAACAAGATATCAGATCACCTACATTCATTATTCTTGATTACAGTCTCATACTAAAGTAGTCTAAAATGGTCTGAATAGTTGTAGTAATTAATAAATATATTCAGTGTAGTTCTTATTTGGTTTCTAGGCATAGAATTTACTTCAAAATTTTGATCTTTATTTGGTTACACTACAAAAAAAGACACATCCGTGACTTTTTGGGCCGAACGAATTTTTTTTCTGTCATACATATGACACTTCTATGACGATAATTGTGACAAAACCCGGTATCATTATAGATGTGGTGGGCTCCTACTTCTATGACAAAAAATCATGACAGAAAATGGGCTTTTTGTCCTGGGCGGGCTAGATACGCAGCTGCATGACATTCTTTGGACCATCCATGACGGAAAAAATTGTGGTAGAAGCGAGGGGGAGGAAAATTTCGGGGAGTTCCCGGTTACGGTGGGAGGTCGGGGGCCGAGCGATGCGCGTTTCTCACATACACGTACGCGCATGTGTGCGAGGCGTTGGCTTTAACTGAACCTGAGTGAGGCGTTGGCTCTAACTGAACCCGAGCGATTGCACTGCAGGCGCGTTACTGAATCCGAGCGATCAATCGATGGCTGTTAACTGAACCCGATTGAGCGATTTCTTCGCTACTGCTGCTAACTGAAGCCGATCGATTGGATGAACAGTGAGCATTGCGGGGGGGGGGGTGGATGAACAGTGAGCGGTGGCGTTGCCTCTGGATGAACAGGACCACATGGTGTGGCGGGCTGGATGAACAGTAGACGGTGGAGGGGTGCCCACGGAGGGATGGTTGAACAGGACCCCGTGGTGTGGAGGGCTGGATGAACAGTAGACGGTGGAGGGGTGGTTGAACAGTAGCCAGCAGAGTAGCGCGCGGTGGAGGCTGGATGAACAGGAGCCCGTGGAGGCTGTAGGAGGTCGACGGTAGCCCGTGGAGGCTGGAGGAGGTCGACGGTGGAGATGAACAGTATCCCGTGGAGTCCCATTTTGCGGTATGCCACACCCCTCCCGATGAACAGGACCCCCGTTTCGACCGTAGGAGGTCCGTTTTGTCCGTTTTGCAGTACGCCACACCCCTCCTGTCAACATGACCCCCGTTTCGTTCGTTTTGCGGTACGCCACACCCCTCCCGATCAACAGGATCCCCCGTTTCGACCGTAGGAGGTCCGTTTCCTCCGTTTTGCGGTACGCCACACCCCTCCCGATCAACAGGACCCTGTTCCGAACGTAGGAGGTTTGTTTCCTCCGTTGTGTGGTACGCCAGGCCTCGTTTCCATCGCCTGTTCTGTCCAAACCGGTTGGCTCCCACGCGTTCCGTTGCCTCTCGATGAACACGACGCATTCCATTGCCTCCCGATGAACATGACACATTCCGTTGCCTCCCCATGAACACGACGCATTCTGTTGCCTCCCGATGAACACGACGCATTCCGTTGCCTCCCCATGAACACGACGACGACGCTATTTCTCCGTTCCGAACCAGCCATGTACACAAGCCCTGGCCGTACGTATGCGTGAGTAGGCGTTCGAGACCCTGCCCGTATGTACGTACATGGCCCTATTTTCTTTCTTGCACCCTCACTGCTGTACGTACGTGTACATGCTACGTGCGCGCCTCTACTACGACACGTGCACGCCTCTACAACGACCAGTATGTACGTACACGTTCGCAACCAGAATGAAAACACTACATACGCTTCGACCAGGTGGGTCCCGACTGTCAGGCACTTCCTTGCCTGCGAAGATGTAGCTGATGGGTCCCAGTAGTCAGGGGGGCAAATCAATTTTTTTTCCCCGAACGCACTTCCTTGCGTGCGAAGATGTAGCTGGTGGGTCCCAGCAGTCAGGGGGAAACGTTTTTTTCGCGAAATGCTATGGCTCGTCCGGTGGGTCCCCGCTGTCAGGTGGAGGAATAATTATTTTGCGCGTAATAAGGAGGAACTTCCTTGCTGCGGCCGTGGACCCAGCTGTCAGCCTCTCCACGTACAGTCCACGTCCGAAGGAAGCCATTCCTTGACCACGTTGACCACGCCGCGCCGAGAGCACCAGGGCGGTGGACGACGGCGAGGCCTAGGAAGGGGGCGACGCAGAGCCGGGGAAGACGCGACAGTGGATGCCCACGCGTAGAGGAGTACAAGGGTTCACTGGTTCACTGCGGTGTGAGGTTGTCGCCGCCGCAGAATAACAGGGGGTGTGGGTGAGTAGAGGGATGGCCTGGCCAGCGGTGGGAGTAGTAGGGGGCGGTGAGGCCTCCGCCGCATCGCAGCCGGCCACGGGAGGCAGGAGCATGAGGCACGACCGGCGCTGGTTTGGGAAGCTGGAGCAAGAAGACCAGAGGTTGAAGAAGCACTACAACCATTGGATGGACATCGTACGGTCACTGGAGCTAGAATCGTGCATATTGACTAAGTTGACAAAGCCCTCCATCCCCATCAACTTAGTAGGCCCACAAGTTAGCCAGCCACTATACTGGGTCCCAGCTAACAGGGGGAGTACTCAGTTTTTTTGTGCGTAATAAGGAGGCACTTCCTTGCATGCAAAGATATAGCTGGTGGGTTCGAGCTGTCAGCGGCCGTAACGTTTTTTCGTGAAATACAGAGGCCCTTTCGATGGGTCCCTGATGTCAGGTGGAGGAATCATTATTTTGCGCGTAATAATGAGGCATTTCCTTGCGTGCGGCCGTGGACCCAGCTGTCGGCCTCTCCACGTACAGTCCACTTCAGATGCATGTCGGTCGTTGACCACGTTGACTAGGCCACGCCGAGAGCACCAGGGCGGTGGACGATTGCGACGCCTAGGAAGGGAACAACACAGAGGCAGGGAAGACTCGGCAGTTGTTTCCCACGCAGAGGGGAGTACGACTGTACGAGGGTTTACTGGTTCGTCTGCCGTCACCGGAGAATAACAACAGGTGTGGGTGAGTAGAGGGATGGCTAGGCCAGCGATGGGAGTACGATGGGGCGATGAGGCATGCACGGCAGCACAACCGGCCCCGGGGAGGAGGGAGCAGGCAGTCCCGCCGGCGCTTGTTTGAGCGGCTGGAGCAGGAAGAGCAGAGATTGAAGAAGCACGACGGCCGTTGGATGGACATCCAACAATCACTGCTTGTGCGTCAACCGTTTTTTAGGAAAGCCTCAAATCTGTGGAAAACAGCATACAGTCCATCTGCCATTATTTCTAATAATTTACAACCCATTTGCTAATTCTTAAGATTTTTTTGGAGCCCATATTCTTTTTGTTAGCATTACAACCCATATTGTGCCCACAGTTAAAAAAATATACGAAATTTTGCATATTTCGGTGTGGTCCGAAATGTTTTTAATTCCAAAATTTCGACTCACATTCAAACTGATTTTAAAAATAAATGTACATCAATAAAAAATCCAACAAATTCTCCACGCATAAAAATTAATGTAATTTAAAATCTCGAAATGAAAAAAAGATATTTGAAACTAATTGTCGGTTTGATGTGTTTTAAAAATGTATAACCCATTTTTCATTACTGATAGGCCATTTTCTCGGCCAGCTGAATGAAGCTCTCCTCGTCTTGAAAGATTTGCAGCCCAACAGGCCTGCCAAAGTGACTTACTTGGCAAATCACAAAAAAACTGGGCTGTGGCCGTGGACCCAGCTGTCAGCCTCTCCACGTATAGTACTCTTCTGATGGAAGTCGGTCGTTGACCACATTGACCACGCCGTGCCGAGAGCACCAAGGCGGTGGACGACGGGGAGGCCTAGGAAGAGGACGACGTGGAGCTGGGGAAGACGTGGCAGTGGATGCCCACGCAGAGAGGAGTACGGGGTTCACTGGTTCGGTTGCGGCGTGAGGCTGCCGTCGCTGCAGAATAACAGGGGGTGTGGGTGAGTAGAGGGATACCGTGGGCCAGCGGTGGGAGTAGTAGGGGGCGGTGAGGCCTCCGCGGCATCACAGCCGGCCACGAGAGGCAGGAGCACGCGGCACGACCGGTGCTGCTTTGGGCGGCTGGAGCAAGAAGACCAGAGGTTGAAGAAGCACTATGGCCGTTGGATGGACATCATACGGTCACTGGAGCTAGAATCGTTCATATTGACTAAGTTGACAAAGCCCTCCGTCCTTGTCAACTTAGTAGGCCCACAAGTCAGCCACCCACTATGGTGGGTCCCAGCTAGCAGGGGGTATTCATTTTTTGGTGCATAATAAGGAGGCACTTCCTTACGTGCGAAGATATAGCTGGTGGGTCCGACCTGTCAGCGGGGGGAACGTTCTTTTCGCGAAATACATAAGCCCTTCCCACTTACAGTGCACGTACATTGCATAATAAGGAGGAACTTTCCTTGCGTGCGACCATGGACCTCGTGGGTCCCAGCCGTCAGGCTATCCACGTACAGTCCTCTTCCGATGACTCTTGTATGTTGACCACGCCGCACTGAGCGCACCGAGGCGGTGGACGACGGCGAGGCCCCAGACTGAAATGACCCGGAGATGGGGAAGACGCGGTAGTGGAGTCGCAGATGGAGAGGAGAGGGAAACTTGACTGGTTCGGGTGCGGGGTGGGCCTACACTAGGCAGAGAATAACAGGAGGTGTGGAGTGGAGGGATGGCCTGGCCGTCGGCGGGGTAGCATTTTGCTGAGGAGCACAAAACAACGCCGCTGGACGCCGAAGGCTGGAGCAGACGGTTCCGGCAGCGCTGGGGGAAGAAGACGAGAGATTGAAGAAGAATGTCGGCCGTTGGATGTAAATCCAACGCCTTCTTAGGCTTCGACCTACTGGCCCACATGTCAGCCAGTCCATTTGTTTTTTATTCCATTTGGTGGGTTGGGTGAAACAATGATGTAGCATCTATGCAGCCTATTTAAATCCCATTTGCATTTTTCTCGAAATCCACAGACTTGCTGGGTTGGGTGAAAATATCAAGTTGGGCTAGACGGATAAATGTTATAAAAACATAAACACATGATTGCACGTCAGTAAAATCTTTGCAAGCTTATGTACGCAATCACTAGGAGTTAACTTGGCAAGTTATATATAAACAATTATTATTATTATTTTGTAAGAACTTTCAACTTACGAAATAAAATATCATTTTAATTTGATGAGTTAATAGTACGTGGGGTATTATTATTTTTTAGGCTAGACATGGGACAGTTGAGTTGGTTCTAGGGGAAAATACTGGAAGAAAACTTAGTTTACATCGAAAAAGAAAGTGGGAGAAAATTCAGAGACCTGCTGGGTCCACCTGAGGAGAGGAATATGTTGGGAGGAAGGAGATTCAAAGCACGGCAGCCGAGTGAACTAGTTTTTTTTACGGACAAGTGAACTAGTTTACATACATAAGCAAATAGCCACTAAAAAAAGCAATCAGGTTAATGGGTTCTTAAAAGAAATATTTCGGACAAAACCGATAATTACGACACATAGGCTAATGCATGAAACACCCAGATGATAAAGGTGCTTATAAATAGATAAAGTAAAACATCTAGACCTTCCTGGCACGCTTGATCATGACGTTGCGGCTGTCCGTGTACTCGTCGGTTACGGGAAGCAGACACGCCCTCATGTCCAAGATCTGCCTGTACATGTCATAGCATGCGTATGTGTCCTTGGCCGCATAGGTTATGTAGGCTAGATTCAGAGGTACCTCCCACGTGTTCAGGTCATCTTCTTTCATGTTAGCGTATCAGGGGTCGATGATGGTCTCAGCAAGGTCAACCACGGAGTTCTTCTCATGCACATTGCTGATGATCTTGTATTTCTTCTGGATGTCGACAAGCTTGTTGCACCAGATGGCCGAATCGTCGCGTTCTTCCTTCTCTCCACCGTAGCGAAGGTGCAGTCGGCGCTGCCGATGAAACGGGCGAATGCTCTAGAACTTGGTGCAGCCATAGGACTGAGGCGAGGCAGAGCTTCACCGAGTCCGTATCGTTGGTGTACATCACATTCAACTTGGTGCAGCCATAGGACTGAATGGCGAACTCAAAGGGGAACTCCTTGCTGAAGTCCATATCTAGCAGGCTCACCCCTCGGATCGCCATTGGAGTCTCTTCGAGTGAACGAGTGTGTAGGCGGCGACATCAGTTCGTTTTTCATCTCTTGGGGAACTAGATTCAACAGTAAGTTGAGTGTGTACAGGAGACATCAGTTACTACCCCTCCCTCGTCCGCTGCACGCCCAACAGAAGATGCACCCTCGGCGCATTCAAACGCCTCCATTAAGAAACTTACTCCGGCCACACGTTGGTTCACAAGCGGGTCTGTATTGGTACTGTAATAACAGGAGTTAGTGGTCACTTTACTTAAATTTAATTACCTTTAATAGAAATTTATACTTAAAACAAGCAATGCATTCGCTCGTTCTATCAGTGCCACATGATCAACATGCACAACAATTAGAATTATTATTCTCAGGACGCACATGATCAACATATTTGTCGCACTTTCACAAAGATAATACTACCAAGTTTGAACTGTTTGTTATGGTTGTTGTTCTCTGCATCATCATGCCGTGTTTCCCAGCTTGCAAGATTGAGAACCAACAAATAAGATCCAAATAATAAGTACAACAAAGATGCCTACACATCTCATTGATTCCCAGCTTGCAAGATTCAGAACCAACAAATAAGATCCAAATAATAAGTACAACAAAGATGCCTACACCTCTCATTGATTCCCAGCTTGCAAGATTCAGAACCAACAAATAAGATTCAAATAATAAGTACAACAAAGATGCCTACACATCTCACTGATTCCCAGCTTGCAAGATTTAGAACCAACCCATTAGAGCCTTTTGATAAAGTGAATATCGGGATTAAATCCATCTTGGCTAGCCATGTCATATAATCGAAGAACTTTGTGAATGCTCTTGACCGTCACAACATCTGTAGTTGAGCATTCCTGTTTGCACAACATGTTTGCACAACATAAACAAGGAGACAGGAGAGCATGATTTCGCTTTAATAGCAGCCTCCTTGAACTCAACCTCCGACTCTACTTGGATGAGATCTGTCTGGAGTTCCATGATTCAATTCATGCGCCTTTTTCTGCAGTTCACCTGAAATGAAGCAAAGATTGCATCATTCAGCTAGCAAGAAGTACTTGCTCTTGTGAGCTGGCAGGTTCTTCTTTAGTAGTTGCACTAAAATTGAGGAACATTAAGGTTGGCTGTCCGGCTCATGTAAGGTGCAACTATAGTTTTCATATCCTTTTGTGCAGTTCCACTAAAATAAAGTTCCATTGTGGTGACAGTGATGGCTCCATCTTGCAAAGGCTAATAAAATGTTGCACGAGATTACCAGCAGAACTTGAAGGAGATTTTGGAAACTCCAATCACCATTTTGTGCAGTTCCACCAAAATTGAGAGATGTTGCCCACGTGACATTTTAGTTGAACTGCATAAGACACTCATTCCCAAAAAAAGTGTTTTGTGCAGTTCACCAAAAGGTCACAATAGCAACAAGGTGAAATGGATATCCCTATCTGCACAAAATGATAGAAAGCAAATAGTTGCTGGTCAATAAGAATATACGAAACATATACAAAATGAAAAGAAGCATCTTAATTATGTTCATGGCAATCATGCAAGGACAGTAGAAATTTTAAAACGTCAGCAATGCTTCATGTTATCAGAAGCATTACGATCAACAATGAGATTCCTCAAATATGGAATTACTTTAATGGTGGCATTGCTTGTTTACCATACACAGTAAATCAACAGTAGCTAAAGAGTTGGTTTAAGGGCATGAGACCGTGGGGACACCAGGACACTCAGCAGCGTAAAGGAGCAACTTACTTATCATACTGGGGAAAACAGCAGGAGTGCCATTTGTAACACAGTTTAATTGCATCTTATCACTGGAGGCATTAGATTAACAATAACACTGGTTAGACATGTCCCTAAGGTAACAGTGTGATCGCTTTATTTTACATGCGCCCTTACATTTACAACAGCAAAAGGTTGGTATAAGGACATGTAATAGTGGATGCATCAGCACAATGTACCTACAAGGAGGCCTAAAGTGGTGATGCCAAGCTTGTTCATGCTATGTGAGGGCAGCAAACCTAATCCTGGAGAACTTGTACTATGTGAGGGCAGCAAATCTAATCCTGGAGACCTTTTACTATGTGAGGGCAGCAAATCTAATCCTGGAGACCTTTTACTATGTGAGGGCAGCAAATCTAATCCTGGAGACCTTTTACTATGTGAGGCCAGCAAATCTAATCCTGGAGACCTTTTACTATGTGAGGGCAGCAAATCTAATCCTGAGACCTTTTACTATGTGAAGGCAACAAATCTAATCCTGAGACCTTTTACTATGTGAGGGCAGCAAATCTAATCCTGGAGACCTTTTACTATGTGATGGCAACAAATCTAATCCTGGACATACTCTATTGACTTGTCCACTAGCCGCCACTTTCTATCCTTTTTTCAACCAATAATAGATCTGTTCCTTATCCAGTTTGTATTGCGTTTTCCCATTATTTCCCTTTTCAACCAAGAGACCGGTTGGGTATCCGGTCTCTACTACTTTCACCATATTATTTCCTCTTTGAATCAAGTCCTAGATTCATGCTACAACTTTCCGCCCTTTCTTCGTTGTTTGAACAAAGCCCTAGATTCGAATGCATGAAGTAGCTTTACCTCTAATAATACTAAAAATTTAGGTGGCTTTGGAAGAGCTGATGGGAGTAGAAAAAGATGCACATGCAGACACGTGGGGAGATGGGGCAGTATAGCAAGGCCGCTTTCGAAGAACTTATACCTGAGGGTCGCCGGGATGTTGGCAGCGGCAGGTCGGATCTCTGGACGATACGGCAGGGAGGAAGAAGGGTGGGAGGACCTCCCGAGCCGGCGCTGTGTTGGAGAGAACGGCACGGGCAGAGGATCGGGCCCCTCCGGCAGCTGTGGGTTTCCTCCCTCGGCGGTGATGACCGCGTGAACGATGCACCTTTTAGTCCTCTACACACACCGGCCGAAGGGATCCGGCCGGATCTGTGACCAGCGGTGAGCAGAGAGAAAATGTCACTACCGCTGTCTTGTTTATATCTGGAGATGATGCAAGAATGAAGAGAGCAACCCTAGTAAAGCAAGCGCTCAGGCCCCTGCGTCCATATATAGTGGAGTGATTATCTTTTTTCTCTCCACAAAAAGAGTTTCAATTTGTGTACGTGGCATTAAAGAAAAGAAACTCCCTATTTAAGGTGACTACTGTACGACTCCTACTTACTACTACAGTACTACCTCGGTCCTGGTTTATAGGTCCCTTTTATAGTTTGTGCCAAATTTTGACTAAAGATTTAACTAACAAAATGTTAATGCATGTCAAGAAAAATTATCTCATTGGATTCGTATTTGAACATAGTTATCAAAAATATAATGTTTGGTGACATACGTGAACATTTTCTTAGTTTAATCTATGGTCAAAATTTGGCACGAAATACAATGGGGACCAATAAACCCGGACAGAGGTAGTATTGTTCACTTGTGCTCCCCGCCCCTCCATTCATTGAACAACCCCACGGGTGAATAAACATACAGTAAGTACTGTATTTATATAGAACGAACAAGCTTGAACTATTTTCGCGTAGTTAAAAGTTGAGGGCGGGGCTTTTCCTGGGCAGTACGCGTGGCAGTTTTCGGGTAGGCAGTTTGACAGAGAGGCGAGGAGGGTGAGTGGGGCTGTGCGATTTAACGGTGCGTTACTGCTGGAAAGACTTATGATATGACCACTCACTATAGTCATGAATTACTGGCGCTCCGACCGGGGTGATGCCCCTCTTCCGTTCCGCGCTCTAATCTGGTGCATGACACGTCGACCCGGATGCTGGCTCTCCCACATGTCGTAGTAGTAAGAAGGAGCAAAGAATGATGCGGTATATACTAGTACTATACTAGTACTACTCAGGTCAGAGGAGTGCGAACCACGGCAGCCCAGTGAACAGCAGTGCGAACCACGGCAGCCCAGTGAACCAGCAGTAGAAAATAATGTGGTGATATGGCCATAAAAAACAATGTGCTACGGTCCACACTGTAGCATGTACAGTAACACTCCTCTTTGTTTGGATCCCTGAGTTAGAGCTAGTTTGTGTTGAAATAGCCTCAAATTATCGAAACAAGAGGGGTTAGTTTGAGCTAGTTTGCTCTAACCCAGCTAAAAAAACTAGCCCGGTGGAGAGGTTCTAATTGGGTTAGTTATCCTCGGGCCCACTAAAAGAGAACTAAAAAAAATCTCACCTGCCCGCACCAGATCGCTTCCCCCTCTCGCACGACTCCTCTCTGTTCCCCATAGGGCCGCCTGCCCAAGCGCCGCTCGCCCTCTCTCTCCTCCGGCCGCCCTCTCCTTCCGGCCTCCGCCGCCCTACTCCGCCCGCCCTCTCCCTCCGGCCTTCGAAGGTCGCCCCGCTCCCCCTTCACCAGTCGTTTTCTCCCTCTGTCGTGCGTGGCGGCGGTGCATCTACCAGGGAGGTCGCGAGAGGGGTGAGTTTGTTCGTTCCTTCTCTGTCTCACGGCCATATCATTGATCTTGCTTGCTCTAGCGCTAATTCTGATTTGGAAAAGTATACCCTGATCAAACTTCTATAGATTTGTGGTGCACGCATGGAATTGTTTGATGCTGCTTGAGGAGGTAATAAATCTTTCTAGAGGCCCAAAGATTCAGGTCACCTTTCTAGGTATTTCAATTTCAGGCTTGTATTATTTGTAGAGGCCCAAAGATTCAGTTCATCTTTCTAGGTATTTCAATTTCAGGCTTGCATTATTTCTAGAGGCCCAAAGATTCAGTTCACCTTTCTAGGTATTTCAGTTTTAGGCTTGCATTATTTCTAGAGGCACAAAGATTCAGTTCACCTTTCTAGGTATTTCAGTTTCAGGCTTGCATTATTTCTAGAGGCCCAAAGATTCAGTTCACCTTTCTAGGTATTTCAGTTTCAGGCTTGCATTATTTCTAGAGTCCCAAAGATTCAGTTCACCTTTCTAGGTATTTTAGTTACATGCTTGCATTATTTCTAGAGGCCCAAAGATTAAGTTCCCAGTCGGCGGCAAGCGGCCCTGCTACCCATGCCGGTGTCGACCTCAACTCGCAAGGGCCAACGTCGGAGGGGTTCCCGGGGCTTGGGCTCTACAGAGCCTTCCTCCAGAGCGACGATGGCGAGTTCCTCCCTCGGTGCGTGAGGGGCTCCGGGCTCCCTCCCTATCGTGAATGACTTCCGTGATGAGTTAGCTCATTCTTTGTTTCATGAAGTGTTTTTTTATTTTGTGAAGCTTGATTGACGACTTGTATGTTTAAGTGGGATATCTCATTTGTATGGACAAAGTAAAAATTATCATGTTTTGCATGCTTGATTTGTATAGATGGTTAGTTTATGTCAATTGTGAGCGAGAGGAGGCCACAGAAGAGCCGGCCACACCAAGAGGGTGCTTGGATCCAAGGGACTTATTTTAGTCTGACTAAAAATAGGGTCCACAGTAGTCAAATGATTGAGATAGAGCATTTATTGTCAATCTAACCCTGCCATCCATACACCTCTTTGGTTTAGAGTTAGTTCAGGGTTAGAATCTAACTCTAACCTCTAACTGAGTTAGAGTTCTCCTCGTCTCAGTTCATCGCCATCATACTTTCCCCATTCCTGTGTTTTCAGTATCCTGCGAATCAAAGAGGCCCTTTTTTTGCGGGAAAAATGAAAGAGGCCCTTAGACTGGTTTAGGTCCGGTCATTTTTTATAAACGTGTTATGTCCAAAATTTAATGAACGTGCTCTGGTTTCCACGAAAATAATCCGGTTTCATGTAGTAATTCATTCATTTATTTATTCTTCTGCGGGGGTTTGCATGTAATTCGTGAGGTCTGAAATGTAAAGTACCCCGGCATATGCTCCGACTTGTGCATGCACTACGACCCAGATGCTCTATGTCCCACATGTCGGCGAATAGGAGCACGTGGAAATAGCCTAGGAGTACATATAGGAGGATAAATGCGTGAAAAAATATGTACTGTGAAGCGTAGCCACGGTTCGAAAAGGAGACCTAAAGTGATGACAGCTATAGGTCGCACGCACCCAACTAGTGGTACTAGACATACGACTAATTTTTCCCTTAAAAAAGAGGCACGAGTGCTCAGTACTCCTATTCTATAAACACGAGTCCCATCTGACAACAGCGTCCGTGCTACAGCTAGCTCTCCTCCCTCGTTTCTCTCTTCTAATTCTAAACTCGGCCGACGCCCGGTGGGCGGGATGGGTTTGCTCAACTGCGGCCCCACCTCACAGTGAAAACGTTACGACTAGAATAAAAATGCCATATACTCCCTCCGTTCATAAATATAAGCCTTTTTAGATACTAGTTCAAATGGAATACAACATACAGATGTATGTAGACATAGTTTAGAGTGTAGATTCACTCATTTTGGTCCGTATGTAGTAGTCACTTGCTGGAATCTTTAGAAAGACTTATATTTGGGAACGGAGGGAGTACTATACTAATAAAACATTAAGGCCACGAGGCGATGCAGTGCTGGTTATAGGAGGCAAGAAGAAGAGATGCATCCATCGACGACGTCCACCTCCTCGACTCAGGGCACCGGCCCACCGAACGGTGCCTAAGTAGCAGCGGCTTTCGTGGCCAGGTCGACGTGCTTCTGAACAATGACGTCCAAAGATTCCAGCCGTTGGAAGAAGGCCAACGAGTTTCTATCCTCGCTTGCCTTGCAGTGGCCTATGTAGACGATTCCTCGTAGACGTGGATGTGCAGGTCGACGATTTCTTGCATGGTGAGGCGCTGCGCAGTGAGCGCGGCCACGAGGTGCACATTCTTCGTCGCGACCTCCGGCACCTGCAGGGCCACCAGGGTTTGAAAGAGTTCGTCACCATGTAGGCCGATGAGGGTGGCAGGCAATGAGGAGCCTGGGCACGCAGGCTGGAGCAGTACGGCAAGGTCGTTCGTGTGCTTCTTGACGGCGGTGAACTTGCGGATGGAGTTGACCATTATGTCGTCCATGCGAGAAGAGAAGCTGGCGTCGGCGAGGGCTACGATGCCTGTGGTCGCCAGCACCGTCTGGAAACGCTGTGCGGTGAGGGGCCGCAGGCCGGCGCCTTGGATGATTTGGCACAGCCGACTGCCTCTGGCGTCCATCGCCTCCATAGGTGCTTGTGTATTCTGGTCACTTGGTCTTGGATTGGAGTGAGCAGTGTTTCGCAGAGACTTGGGAGTAGATGGATTGGAGTGGTGGAGAGCCTTTATTATATGAGAGTCCAAACTCTGTTGCATTCACATCGTGATGGCTCTATTCTGCTTCTCCAATTAATTCCCTCTGCATGTAATTGAGGATGCATCATTGACCGTTCAACATCTCGGGAACCGCTACCCTCTTCCTCCTTGGCATTCAAGCACCTATGGACCCGTCGACGACGAGGTGCCTATGGTGACTTCGTTAATTTCAAGATGATAGTGCCGTGCGTGTGTGCATTCATAGGGGTGAGTGTATGCGCGTGTATATGAGTGCTTGCGTCTGTACTGTGTCAAAAAAACGTAAATGCATGTCAAAAAGAGACTAGTCAGTATACTCAATATTGTGCACCTCGGAGAGGAAAACGATAGAACTAGTATGTATTTATTTTCGGTGCAGATTCACTCATTTTGCTCCATATGTACTCCATCTCGGTGTAGTCTAGTCACTTGTTGAAATCTCTAGAAGGGCAAATACTCCTTTCTGGTTTACAAGGCTATACTAGCAAGTAGTTGTACGTACTAGTACAATAGTGGGCTCACATAGCAATTTTGTCTCATGCAAGAGCCTGGCAATATGCGTGCTCCAATGTTCGCAACTGCAACGTTCGGTTTGCGCTTGGCTCTTCGCCTCTTTGAGAAGACGAACAATGATGTTACTACTACTGCTTCTACAATGTCGAATCCACTGTTGCATGTCCGTCCACCGCGAGTGGGACGGATAGCTTGTTGTAGAAGTACTACTAAGCAAAAGCATGTCCTCGTTTGTGAGCAACCGCGCGCATGGGCGAGGGAGAAGGCGTGTAGTAAACTCAAGCTTCTCCTTGTTGTACGAGTTGACGTGACACATCATAGCACTGGCCCCACATGCTTGCCTCTAAACTTGGCTGAAAGACCCGCAGTGTACAATATATTTGCTGCAACATCTAACATTTACCCACCACAAATTAAAATATATGTGGCCGTATGCATCGTTTTGATGCAGAGGCCGGGGAGTCCCCCCTTTTCGAAATAAAAACAAATTAAAATATATATTCCTGTCTTGACCAGATGAGCGTGCAAACTACAATCACCAGGGTGACAGGTAGGGCCAGAAGATAATTTTAATTTTTTTAAAAAACTTTGAGACGGCCACATAGCATGGAGCTGACCCGAACGATTTTGAGCTTACATGCACGGTACACGCTATCCTAGACTACTCTACACATGAAACTGCCACACGAGCGTCTGGGTTGCGCTTGGCTCTTCGCCTCTTCGGGAAGTCGAACAATAATGGAGTACTACTGCACTGGAGGAGTACTACAGTATGATTATGGCCATATGACACCGATTGAACTGCTACATGTCCATCGTGTGCGGGAGGGAGAGCGTGTAGCGAAAGCTTCTCCTAGTCTTGCCAGACACCACGCTCATGGGCGAGGGAGGGACGCTGCTGCCTTTGCGTGTATGACAGGTGGGCCCGACAGGTGTGTGGCCAACCTATCATATAGCCCAAGGCAGGTGCAGTTAAGTCCGCGAGGGAGAGGATAATCAAACTTCTCGTTGATGTACGAGTTGATGCGACACATCAAAGCACTACACTCGAAGTATTTTAATAATTTGCATTTACCGATGCATTAATTACAACGCATGCATGCATGTCGTGACTCTTCTTTTGATACTTGCATGTGTTGATTTAATGCACCTTGAAGTAGTACTCCCTCCGTTCCTAAGTCTTTGTAGGGATTCCATTATGAATTACATACGGATGTATATAGATGCATTTTAAGTGTACATTCATTCATTTTGCTCCATATGTAGTCCACCTAGTGAAATCTCTATAAAGACTTACATTTAGGAACGAAGGGAGTATAAAATATGTGACGGTAAAGCTTTGTAATACCCCGACCCAAGTCGAGAGATGGTTTTGCACGAGGAGGGCGAGATCATGCAGACCGAACAGGACCCGATGATGGAGCTCTCTAAGGTCTCGATGGACCTCACCGTGCTCCACTGCCCCTTGTGCCTCCGCCCCTTGACGCCTCCAGTGTATGAGGTTCGAATACACCTCGTCCGTTCGGCTGATTGAGCAAGGTGCATGTTTCTTGATTGATGTGTTGTTTGATTGATTTCTGCAGTGCAAGGGAGGGCACCTGGCCTGCGCGGACTGCCGCGTCGAGCGCCCCGGGAACCAGTGGCAGTGCCAGAAGTGCGAGCACAGCGGTGGCTTCGACATGCGGAACACGGCGGTGGAATTCGTCCTTTCATCGGCGAGGGTGGAGTGCCCGCATGAAGGCTGTGGGCTCTACGTCACTTACCACAAGCTCGCGATCACCAGAGCGTGAGTCCGCTCGCGCCCTGCAAATGCACTGTGCTTGTCTGTGGCTACGAAGGCCCGTCGCCGGCGCTCTACCACCACATCAGAACCGCGCATCCCATGCCCGTGCACAGTATCCAGTACGTCAAGGTGCTCTAGCTGCAAGTGCCACTGTCGGAGCCATGGCTCTTGCTGTTCGCGGAGGAGGACCGCCGCGCGTTTTTCTTGGTCGGCGGCGTGCTCGACATCGGCGCGCCTATCGCCGTGTTGGTCACCTGCATCAGAGCGGGGCGTCCCCACTGCCGCACTACATGGCCAAGCTGTGGGCAAATAGCCTGCCGGGGGAGCCCAAATGCACGACCGACGCCGTCAAGGTGGAAATGGAGGTGACAAGCAGCAAGGATCCCGGCGACGTTGACGTGCAGGAGCTGACCTTCTTGACAGTTCCGCCCAAACTGCTGGCCGGGGCTAAGCTTGTGTCCCTCCACATTCAGATTGACAAGCTCACGTCCTAAATGTTTCTATAGTGCCTTCTGTTTATCTTAGTAATATGCTAATACAGGGATTACCTTGGTGTACTTTAGCTTAAGAAATGGTGGCTTTTGGTGGCGATGCAGCAATTACTTCGACATCAGATCAGTAATTTCCAACAGTCGAACGAATATTTTGTGTCTGTTGGATATAAAGTTCCTTTGGGTAAGAAGTACTACTTGTCATCAAAATGGATAAAAGGAGATGTATGTAGACGTATTTTAGTTCTAGATACGTCCCTTTTTATCCATTTTGATGACAAGCACTCCCTCCGTTCCACAATACATGCCTTCCATTTGTCAAAATATAGATGTATCTAGACATGTTTTAGTATATAGGTACATCCATGATAGAGCCAATCGGATGGTTGAGAACACTACAATTCGTAGCTACGGATGCGTGTGTGACTCTCAGATGCAGAGGCCGGGGGTCATCATCTTCCCTTTTTAGAAAAAACAGACGCGTGTGTGTGAGGACGAGTGCGTGCGTGCACCTCTTCTCTTCCTGTATAACGTACTAAACTCAGAGTACAAGTTTTTGTGGGTGGCACGATGGTGCATGCGAGAAGTCTCGAGAGATAGGTTTAATGCGTCTGAAAAAAAGACTAGCCTAGAGCTCGCCACGCCGCTATTCCTGTCGAACGCCCCATTAACCGTAAGATATGTATACGACGGTGCCAGTTATTGCACGTACACAGCAGTACTCCCTCCTTTCCGGTTTATAGGGCTTCATTCCAAAATCTCACCAACCAAGATGGTGAGTGGTGGAATATTTTTTGTAGTTTGCAAAATCACCTAATTAATGCTCTTGTTTTTCTCAAAAAATTATGTTTATCAATGCATTAATTGCAATGCATGCATGCATTGGTTAATTTTCTCTTAATACTTGCATGCAATGATTTAATGTACCTTGGAATCTGAACATGTGTTGGGGAACAACCAAATTGAGCCTTATAAAATGGGAAAACTAAAATTTTGAGATAAGCCCTATAAAACCGGAAAGGAGGATGTAGAAAAAGAAGTACTCCATCCGGGAATAGTGCCGCACTTCGAAACTAGAACCGTCAATAAATTTTGAGCTTGCGTCTCTTCACATTCCAAATTACTCCATGCTATATTGAATTGCAAACCTGTTCACACCGATCACAACCTAAATGGTTTCCCACTTAGGAGCGTATTAGTACCACACTATATTGAATTCCAAACCTGTTCACACCGATCACAACCTAAACGGTTTCCCACTTAGGAGCGTATTAGTACTCGGTTATAAATACTAGTATGCCAAGATGACTGCACATTCCTCCTCAACTCCTCATCCACAAAAATGAACAAGTCATTCAGCATCCTTCCCTTGCATCTGCATGGCCAGCGTGAGTTCTGGGTCGAGAGATTGCCACCAGGGAGAGGCGAGCATGGAAGCGGAAGCACGAGAGATGTACCGCCTCGCTGCGAGAGCAGCCGACATGTCCCGCCGCGCGGAAGTAGCAGCACAGAGGTCCCGCCACGCCGTCAATGCAGCAGACTGGTCCGGCCGCACCGCGGAAGCAACAGAGATGTCCCGCCGCGCCACGAATGAAGCAGAGATGTCCCGCCGCGCTGCGGCGGCCTGGGAAAATTTCTCGCGGGCAGGCGACGACTGTTACAGGCGCATGCATGCGATCGTCCATAGCCAGATGGATCAGATCTCCGGCTGGGCGAGGTTGTAGGATGACGTGAAAGCCTTGTTTGAATAGGCTACCGACGTCATCCGGCAACTAAGGGAGGGCAATGAGAGGCTCCAGGCCGAGCGTGACCTGCTGAGGGAGAAGATCGTCCGAAGTGCAGACTAGCAGGAGGAGACCAGTGCCTTGTTGAAGAGGACCGGCGTCATCGTCAAGAAACTTATGGACGAGAATGACATGCTCCGCAACGAGCACCAAAGGCTAGTGGAGGAATCCGTGGATGTTCTCTAGCAGCGTCTTGAGGACACGAAAGAGCTCATCGCCGCTCGCCACGGAGACTAGTTCCCGCGGCCTGCAGCAACGCATCAAGAAAGTAGAGATCAGCGAGCCAGATCCTTGTCTTCCTTCTTCTTTTGCCCTTGTGTATTTCGGGCGTAGCCGCATGTGGCTTTTTTAATTATCTTTCTAATTATGTAAGACAATTAATCGTCCTTATCTTTCTGTGGAAGATCAATGTTGTGAGGCTGGAATGAAGAAAACTCTTGCTGTGGCGACCCTGGCATTGTTGTTCTTCTAGTTGCTGCTGGGCTTCTTTCAGTTTCCTGGTTTCTTTTGATGTAATAATTGGTTTAGGATGTGGATTGTGTCGTCAGTTGTGAAATGTTGGGTTCTAGCGCGGATGTTTGGCCTTTGTTGGCCTCTCGGGATGTTGCGGTTTCAATCTGGTAGCTTTTAGTCCTTCGTGTTAGGCTGGAGTTGTGCTGAACTTCTTGTGAATTGTGGTGGTTTTCAGTAATGAAAATCAGAAGGGGCAAGCCCTTCTTTGATCAAAAAAATTAATCGTCCTTATATATTCATCAGTCTTGCTATAAGTCGCAGTAGATGCTATATAGATCCGTCGGATCTTACATCAAGATCCGTGCTTTCATATTTTCTTTTTTCTCTCTTAAATCTCAGTCGATTGAGACATAGCCACGCCATTAAACAGAGGCTCGGGCGCCATTAATGGAGACCTTGGGAGAGAGGTGGACAACAGATGGAGGTCAAAGGGCTCTCCTCCCGATAAGCACGTGCAGGGGTCTGATCGCACGCCTCTCGTACTCAAATAGCTACCCTGCACGGCGCCTCCTAGCTAATAAAAAATGGGGACGCGTGGCGGCACGTAAATGGTACTAGTAAGTAGAACGCCCATGGTTTCAATAATACTTGTGTTTCCGATTGTAACGTGACAACACTTGTTCCAAAATGACTTTGTTGATTGTTAATGTGTGCGCCTTCGCAACTCGGACTGGAAATTTACCACAACATGTTGGTGCCATGTCATGGCACCAAGCCAAGTTTCATTATTTTCATGCGTGTTTTGGATTTACAGGAATTAAAAAACTAAGTTTCTCAATGTTTCCAACCCAGCCACGACACCCAGAATTTTGAATTTCATTCCCATTTCTTGCATGGAACCTAGAAATTTACCCGAGGACACACATGTGATTTTTTAACCAACTTTGGTGCATTGGAACATGTGCTTGTATTTCAAATTTGAATTATGCACACAAAGGTGACACGTTCCCTCCCAGAACCACGAGCCTTCTTGAGAGAAGCTCCGATTTGCAAGAAGCTTATACCAAAATTTGTTCCTATTCGGCCAATTTTTTTTACCACGGCATGGTACTACCATGGCATGACACCATGCCAAGTTTCATGATTTTAAAACCAAGTTTCTCAATGTTCTCGACCGAGCCACGATGACCAGATGTTTGAATTTTATTCTCATTTTTTGCATGGGACCTACTTGAGGACACAAATGTGATTTTTCAACCAACTTTGGTGCACGGGAGCATGTGCTTGTAGTTCAAATTTGAATTATGCACATTAAATGACCAAAAAACTCAATTAATGTGTAAATAAGGCCAAACAAAGCCGGAATAATTCCAAAATTTAACAGGGCACTCATGTAGTTCTATGTTGCCTTTGTAAATAAACTCAAGGGGGACAACGTATATCGTTTTGCACTCGAAGGTGGCACGTTCCCTCTCAGAACCACGAGCCTTCTTGAGAGAAGCTTCGGTTTGCAAGAAGCTTATACGAAAATCTGTTCCTATTCGGCCAATTTTTGTACCACAACATGGTAGTACCATGACATGACATCCATGCCAAGTTTCATGATTTTCAGACGTGTTTTGGATTTACAAGAATTTTAAAACCAAGTTTCTCAATGTTCTCGGCCGAGCCACGATGCCCAGATGTTTTAATTTCATTCTCATTTCTTGCATGGGACCTAGAAATTCACCCGAGGACACAAATGCGATTTTTCAACCAACTTTGGTGCACGAGAGCATGTGCTTGTAGTTCAAATTTGACTTATGCACATTAAATGACCAGAGACTCAATTAATGTACAAAAAACGACAAACGGACCCGGAATAATTCCAAAATTTAACAGGGCACTGATGTAGTTCTATGTTGCCTTTGTTAAGAAACTCAAGGGGGGGGGGGCAGCGTATATCGTTTCACACTCAAAGGTGGCACGTTCCCTCTTAGAACCGCGAGCTTCCAAATCAGCCCAATTTTTTACCACAACATGTTAGTGCCATGGCATGCCACCATGCCAAGTTTCATGATTTCCAGCCGAGTTTTGGATTTACATGAATTTAAAATCTAAGTTTCTCGATGTTCTCGGCCAAGTCATGACGCCCAGATGTTTGAATTTCATTCTCATTTCTTCCAAGGGACCTAGAAATTCAACCAAGGACACACATGTGATTTTTCAACCCACTTTGGTGCACCAGAGCATGTGCATGCAATTCATAGTTAGATTATGCACATTAAAAGTCCAGAAACTCAATTAATGTATAAAATGGCCAAATGAACCTGAAATAATTCCAAAATTTAACAGTGCACTCATATAGTTCTATGTTGCCTCTGTAAATAAAATCAGGGGGGAGGCAACGTATATCGTTTCGCACACAAAGGTGACACGTACCCTCTCGGAACCACAAGGCTTGTTGAGAGAATCTCCGGTTTTGCAAGAGGCTTATACCAAAACTTGTCCGAATTCAGCGAAAAATTATACGTATGAAAACAGGGTTTAGATTATCCCAAACGTCTCGCTACCTAGACCAATAATGTACTATGATTTGAATTCAACATAAAATGGATACAAATATTTGAATTGGAGAGCATATGGTACATGTAGTTCATAGTGAAATATGATTACTGCTATATGCATGTCTTTTTGTTATCAAGATAATATTTAAATTGTTATATAACTTGACAACAATCATATTCAAATAAGGAAAATTGATACAAATTTAGTCCATATGGTAGACGACAATATATATGCTCACATGGTGGAGTAAAATGTTCATATATGATGGATGATCAAAATGTAGGACTACATCAATTATAAACTGCAAGGTCACCTAATGATATATTCGAATTCAACATAACGTGGATTCAAAAATTGAAATTTGAGATCATGGCATCTTTAATCATATAAAAAGGGACATTACTCTTTCTTTGGTGGGAATTGATTTGTATTTTCTTGTTGTTGAGGGAAGTGCGAACCGATTTGGTACTGTGCAGGGTAATCTTGTTCTCTTGATTTTTTTTACATTTTTCTTGTAGTTTTTTCAATGGCATCTATAGCAATATAGTAAAAGGGGACATGTCTCTCTTGTGTCTTGTATGAATTGTTTTTTTACACGTTAAGTTTGTTCTGCCGAACATGGAATCCGCACCTTGTTATCCCGAAATTTTCAAGCTCGAGTATCTTTTGTCTCACTTGCTTTGAAACTCCTGCTTCTTCAACCCGCGCCGCGCCTTGTTATCCCAAAATTTCGACGCGCGCGAGAACTCTCTCCTCATCCGAAATCGCTCCCGTAGCCCAGACACGTGAAATCCCCCTTCTACTCGTTAGCCGGAAATGAAGCTCCACGTCGCGGTGTCAGAACTGGTGGGGGTACGCTGGTAACTTACCCTACATTTCGGACAAGCGCGTCCCTAAGCTTGGCTCCCCCTCCCCCTTCGCCCCCCCATTCGTACACCGAGGCCGCCAAAACCCGCGAAACCCCACGCTCCTCCGTCGGCCTCCCGACCGCCGCCCAGCCAGAGACTCTTCCCCGACTACGTCGTCCACCGCAACAGCTCGCCGTCCCTCATCCACCGCACCGGATGAGGATCCATTGTCAATCTCGTTGTCCCGCCGGATCAGCCACCCCGTCCTCCACCACCAAGGAGCTGCCCCGATGTTCGCCTCGTCTATCGCGCCACCTCAATCCCCACAGCGTCGTCTTGACCTGCCCCACCGAAACCACAACACCCTCACCAATTCCTCCGATGAAGCCGAGGCCAACTCGGCGCCACCAAGGAGGTTCTGCACTCACCGCTGCATTTTATCTTTTATTCGGTCTCACGGGGCTGCCGGTGCTCGATACCGAGCAGACATGGCGTCTCCATCGACGGTGCCGTCGCCGACCACATCATCCACGGCGTCTCTCCCCCATGTCGTTGCTTCCTCGGCGATGACTTACACAACGGCACTAGCTGCAGCTCCTCCGGCTCTCGCTCGCGCTGTGGCTCTGTTCTTCCTGTCGATCGCGCTGCTGCACTGCTCCTGCTTTCATTCGTGCTGCTGCTCTTCTCTTGCTCTCGCTTGCACTGCTGCTGCTGCATGACCTCCGACAGCTACAGGAGTTGCTGCATTAGCACTCGCTCGCGGTGCTACTGCACGACTTGCTCTCTGCTAGTGTGTTCCCTGGTCGAGCATCTGCTGATTTAGATCACTGCTTCTCTGCTACTAGTGCTCGAACGCCCTAAACATCTATTGCAATGCTCTGTTACTAGTTCAATCAGTTTCAACAGTAAAATTCAGTTTCGACTGTGAAGTTCATTTTCTTCAGTTAAGTTCAGAGTGAACAGTACTTACAACATCTGTCGGAGCGGCCGTGGCGCTGCTAATGCGTTTTACATCTAGCACTTTTTGGTGATGTATTTTACATCATCTATTGCAGATGATATTAGGGTCCCACTTCAGATTAACGTTGTCTGTCTTGTCATGCTTCAGCCTCGTCGCCATACACCTTAGCGAAGCTGCTCCAACGACGGAACTGTCCATCACAGCGGAGCAGTACCCTCGGCGCCGTTTCCAGAGGCCTCGGATCTTCTTCCCCACCTCCGATAGTCACACCAGCATCATCACCATCCTCCACGTCCAACCCAATGATGCTGAGGTCCACAAGGCTATGCCAAAGAGGTTGTAGACTCATCGCATCACTTTATTTCTCCATTCCTCTGTTCTTCCAATTCATGTGAGCCAAACACCTAGGTTGACTGAAATCCTATGTTTCCAAATGCTCTATTTTGCACGTGAATTCCTATCATATTCCTATGTTTTTCCTGTCCCTGCGTTTATAGAATCCTCCAATCTAAGGAGCCCTTATAGATTTACTTCATTTTCAGATAAGCGTCAAAGAAAACTCTTTGTGTTATGTCGTACTCCTGCCGTGCCGTCATCCACCCCACCTGAGGTGCACCATCGACAGAAGCGTTCACTGCAGCAGAGATCCCCCCTGCAGACTTTCTTTCGCCGCCTCAGATCATCTTCCCCGTTGCCGGCAGCCACGCCAACTGCATTACCATCATTGACTGACCATATGAACCTGAGGACTACACAGTTCTGGAAGAGAGGTCGCAGTCTTTCGTGTTTGCTTACGTTATACATCGGTTATTATTACCTGCTACTTTATCGTTCAATCTTGAGTTTTGAATTGCCCATGGGTCTCATATCGAGCCAGCAACTAATAGTATCTGTCTACTATCTAGTTCATCTGGGGTCTTCTATGTGGTTCATGTTGGGTGGGCAACAAACAATAGATGATCCATTGTCTATCTTTTTAAACTGAAGCTATAATCTACCTGCTATCATTAGTTTTGGATCCATCCACTCGTTTGCTACCATCAGTCTTGATTTTTGCATGCACCCCTTAGGCCTTACAAAATCTAACTATTTTTTATTATGCATGTCAGATATTGTACACAATCGTACTGAACATGTAGAGAAAAAGAGAAGACCGTTGCGTGCGAATATAATGTCATGCAGACGCCGCTCCATGGTGGGGGAAGTGGCCCCCCTCTCCTGCATTTCCAGATTGTATTTGAGAGGAAGATAACTGTTCAGATGGAGATTCAAAAGGAGCTGACCACGCCTGTTTACCACCTGAGGTGTTTGCTCTAACCTGGCATGCTAATGTTGGTCATATCATGCATATGGCGCCTTGCATTGCTTACATTATACATCTTATATGTCATCAGCTTAGTTTAGATTTGCTTTGTGTGAATGCCACCTGTTTGGTTTCTATATCATACTCCCACCATTCCTAAATATTTGTCTTTTTAGAGATTTCAACAAGTGACTACATACGGAACAAAATGAGTGAATCTACACTCTAAAATATATCTATATACATCCGTATGTGGTAGTCCATTTGAAATATCTAAAAATACAAATATTTAGGAACGGAGGGAGTATATGGGAATTATGCAATGTCATCTTCTTTAGCTAGGCATCATATACGTGAATCATGCAATGCCATCCTGTTTAGCCAGTCATCGTATATGTGAATTGTATTGTGCCATATTTTTTTCCATAATGTATTTCATTTGTCAACAATGTTTATACATTCATCTACTCTTCCTGTGCATCAGCCATTTGAGTCGTTCATGGGAAAATCTGGAGTGAAAACAAGGTCTTCTGAGCAGTCAGTGCTACCTGTCGATGCAAATTTCTTGCTGGTTACAGATAGCTCCTCAAAGGAGGATTCAGAGAGAGATGACCAGTCGTATCCCCCCCCGAGGTGCATGCTCTAACTTGGCTGGGTTATATTGCTCATATCATGCATATGGTGTCTTGCATTGCCATGCCATCTGCTTAGATTAGACATGCTTTGTGTGAATGCCGCCTGTTTACTTTCTATATCAGATATGTGAATTATCCAATGCCATGTTTTTCAGACAGTTATCATATATGTGAATTATGCACCGCCATGGAGCCAGGTATCATATATGTGAATTATCTCATGCCATCTTTTTTTTCATTACGTATTCCATTTGTCGACAATCTGTGTATATTGAACTACTCTTCATGTGTATCAGCCATTTGAGTCGGTTATGGAAAAATCTGGAGTGAAAACAAGGTCTTCAGAGTAGGCAATGGTACCTGTTGAAGCATATATCTCGATGGTTACAGGGAGCTCTGAAAGTGCTAGTTATCGACTAGGGGGGGGGTGAATAGGCGATTTTTATCCAAGTCTTCAAAACGTGGAAGTTTCAAAGACAAACAATAGAAATGACCTAATTGATATGCAACGGAAGATAAACTACAACAAGCAAGCCATAGTCAAGTATGCAATAGTGTTAACGTACAAAGACTAATAGCAGCACGGTAGTAAGGATCAGGATGGAAGATAGTATGAAGCCAATCAACAATAGTAGTCAAGCAATGAAGTCAATCAGATAAGACAGATAAGCAATGACTTCACGAGGACAAACTCAAAGTAAAGGAGGGAAGAGATAGAACCAGTCACTTGTTGAAGACACAGGATCTGTTGGACCAGTTCCAGTTGCTGTGACAACTGTACGTTTGGTTAGGGAGGCTGAGATTCAACTCAGAAGACCGTGTCTTCACCTTATTCCCCTTGAGCTAAGCACACTTAGTCCTCGCCCAATCACTCTGGTAAGTCTTCAAGGTAGACTTCCGAACCTTCACAGACTTCGTTCACCCGGCAATCCACAATGACTCTTGGATGCTCAGAACGCGACGCCTAACCGGCTGGAGGATACACAGTCCTCAAGTGTAATAAGTCTTCAGGTCACACAGACAGAAAGACTTCAGTGATGCCTAACACTCTTTGGCTCTGGGTGTTTGGGCTTTGTCCTCGCAAGGATTTCTCTCTCAAAGGCTTCGAGGTGGGTTGCTCTCAAAACGACAAAAGCCGTAAACTAACTCTGAGCAGCCACCAATTTATGGTGTAGGGGGTGGGCTATTTATAGCCACAAGGCAACCCGACCTGATATGTCCGAAATGACCCTGGGTCACTAAGGAACTGACACGTGTTCCAACGGTCAGATTTCAAACACACACGGCAACTTTACTTGGGCTACAAGCAAAGCTGACTCATCCAGCTCTGGATAAGATTTGCTCACATTGTCTTCGCTCGAAGACATAGGATTTGGGTTGAGCATCACTTCAGTCACTCTGACTTAGTTCACTTGGACCCCACTTAACAGTACGGTGGTTCCTATGACTCAACAAAGAAGAAAAGGAAACAACGAAACAACTTAGTCTTGGTGCTCCATAGTCTTCACTCAATGTCTTCTCATGTCATAGACTTCAGTGTGAATATCTTCACACACCACCATTGTCTTCAATGTCTTCATACATTTTTAGGGGTCATCTCCGGTAGGTAAACCGAATCAATGAGGGACACTACCTGCGTTATCCTGCAATTCTCACAAACGCATTAGTCCCTCAACCAACTTTGTCGTCAATACTCCAAAACCAACTAGGGGTGGCACTAGATGCACTTACAATCTCCCCCTTTTTGGTGATTGATGACAAACTGGTTGAAGTTTTCAACGGGAAAGAAGTATGTGAAATTGTAAAGGATAGCGTATTGTCTTCATAAGTGGCAAGGGCTCCCCCTGAAGATGTGCATATAAATATTTGCTTTTGGAATGCAAATGCACATGGTAGGTTTTACTTGTGGAGATCCTCTTCAACTTATGAAGATAATTCATCATGCATGAAATGATATGGCTAAGAAAATGACATGCATAATGAGAAATGGACGTCTGCAGAATGATCTAAGTGCGGGAGCTATCAACGCACGTGGACACGCAAATAAGTAGCAGACGACCATCAGGTTTAAGTGTTACAACTCAAAGAACGAAGTGTATCAAAAGCAAGAGTTGTAAGCACTAGGCAAATATAAAGCAACCGCCCATATGAACCCGCTTGAAGACTATCAACTCATACTCTTCTCCCCCTTTTGTCAGTAATGACCAAAAAGGTTTGAAGACATAGAGCATCTACTTGTCCTCTTGATGAGTAGGTGAAACAGCAGGGTTGTCGTTGTTGGCTGGCGGTGCAGATGAACTTGGTGCAGTGTCGATGTGTGCAGAGGTAGGAGGCGGTGAAGTTGCATCGTCTTCATCATCGATCACATTGGCATTAACAGTTGCCGCAGAGGAGGAATAGTCAGAGTCTTCAAGAGATGGAGTTCTTCGTAGGACAGCATTCCGTGGAGGAGTGGAGTCAAACTTGAATCTTTCAGTGAAGCCGTCATCTTGAAGATCCGCTTCAGCACTGAGCAAGGTCAAACTCTTCCATGATCGCCGACAAGTTTCATGAGCGACAAAAGCATTCTTGGTGGCAAGGTTGCGAATGCGATTTACATCCACCAAGAGGCTTTGCATCTGACGCTTGAGCCAAAAATGATGTTTATCTTGCTTCTGATGCAGGGCCACAAGAAGTTCTCGATCATTGAGGACCCGAGAGCACTTCCGAGGCCTTTGAGCAATGGTGCTCGCAGTGGCTTCAGTTGATGCGCGATGAGGTAGACGAAGATTTCCAGCTATCAGATAGACACGCGTAACAGCTTGGACTCCTTCCATAGGCTGAGTGAAGCTTTGATGTTCAGCATTCTGAAGACAAAGAGGCTTCTTGGCCGGTTCAGGGTATATAGCTTCAACTGACATATCAACCTCTGGTAGAAAAATCACATGATTGCGAGCAGAAGGTTCATAGTTGACAGCAGAGTGTCGCTTGATGAGGCGCATGACCCATGGAGCATAGAATTTCAGTCCGAAGAGGTCAGATCCAGATGCAGCCAGTTGCCTGATGAAGAAATCTTATGCGTTGAAGCTGATGCCATTGAGAATGTAAAAGACCAATGTCTTCATGGCTCCTTCAAGTTTTGCAGCTGATGAATGTCCTTTGATAGGCCATAGAGTCTGCCTGACGATGTGATATATTGTGCGTGGCAGATACTCAAGGTCATCAACAAGGAACTCCTTTGGATATTCTGCATCATGTGGCAAACGCTTCATCATGCTCGACATCTGACTCATATTGGGTTCAGGCTTATGGAAGATGCTTTCCAGAGCATTGCGGTGATTTTGACAACCAGGTTCATAGAGTTCTCCGGGAGTGGATAGGCCTGTAAGCTTAATGATGTCGAGAGCTTTGGCTTCATGATGAACATTTCCTGTCATCCACTCGAGAACCCATGTCTTCGTATCTTGGTTATAACCGCGAATGTGGAGTGTAGCATAGAATTGAAGCAATAGCTCTTCATTCCAATGTTCTTTATCTGTGACAAAACTGAGCAGTCCAGCATCACGAAAGCATTCAAGTGCTTCTTCTAAGCAGGGCAGTCCAGTAATGGCTTCAGTGTCGAGGCGCATATGAGGGAAAATGCGCCCTTGATCATACAGAACACAGGAGTAATAGCTTCGCTGTTGATGACTCCAGAACCGATCTGATGAAATTCTTGGCCTTGTGTAGGGGTTCTTTGAGCTGTCAAAAAATGTGTTGTGGCTCTTGAAGCCATTTGCATTGAAAGACCCGACAGATGTGGTAGTGCCTGGAAACCTTGGCAGTCTTGGCTTTGGCTTCTAGACCTGAGGCCTATGCTCAATGTGATAGTCAAATTGAGGACCAGAGACATTAGGCGGAGGGACCAGAACGGTCCATCTTACTGTGATTAGCTCGCCATGCTTGTATGCTTGCTCGATTGTATAGGGCCTTGGTGGCGGAACAGGAGCAGTGGCAGCAACAGTGGCTTCGGGCTGCACAATTGAAGCATCAGGAGCATTGTCAGCATTGACTTCTGGTACGGTGCTTGGGACAGGCTCCACATTGGCTTCAGCCATGACGATGTCATTAGCTTCATTGGTGTTGGTGGTGGCAGCCTCAAGGTTTTCAATCTCCACTTGCTGAGCTGGAGGGTCAGGCACAGACACGTTCACTTCATGAACTTCTTATTCTGGAATGGGGGGGAGTAGGGACACGTTCTTCTTGACGTTCATCATCGGCTGTTGCAGCCGGATTGTCTTCAGCAGCTGGTGCTTCAGACTCGGAGACATTCACAGTTGGAGTGGCTTCTGAGAACACTTGACATGCAATAGGTTGATGGTGCACTTCTCCTTCTGGAATGCTCGGAAGAGGGGCTTGAGGCCTTGGTCCTTTGCGAAGCCTTTGCAGTACAGGCAACGCCTTTGGAGGTGGAGTGGGCAGGTCCTCATCCTCTTCAATTTGCATGGATGGTGTGACTTGTTGTTATTGGGGAGTACTTGGGGAATCTTGTTCTTGCGGGCGATCAGCCCATGAAGCATCCTGAGCAATTGGCGTCAGAGGACGACCAACGCTGATGAGTTCGCTGTTCGTACGAACAAGCGAATGATACCACATTGTATTCGATTTGAGGAAGAACTTCATCATTTTCAACATTGTCATGATGACCAATGTCTTCAGCAGTGATGGGATCGACTGCTGGAATCTCTTCATCTTCAGGAGCCTCTATGGAAGCAGGCTCATGAACAGTCATGTGCAGTTCTTGGGTAGCGGATGCTGGACGATCCACTGAGATGGGTTCAACAACAAGGGGCTCTGTGGGAGCAGCCCGATTCTTCTAGGTCTTGTGCTTCTTCTTGGAGGGAGCAGCATCAGAGGCTTCGGAGGTTTTCCTTTTTCTGGCTTCAGCCTCTGCAACCCTCGTCTTCTTCTGTTCTGAAGCAGTTGATGGGACTTTTGGCTTCGAGCCAGTCATGCTGCTTGGGAAGATAATGTGAGGTTCATCTGGCCTTGAAGGTGCAGATTGGACAGTCGATTTCTTCTTCTTTGCAGCCATCCTGGGGTCAATGCCAGGACGACCAAGAGCCTTGCTCTTTTCAGCCTCATTGTAGGCAAGCACACACTTGTTAGCCAGATTTTTCATGCTTTCACGAGAGCCTTTAGCTTCTTCACGCTTCTTGTGAAACGCCTCTTTGAGCTCGTGAAGCATGATCTTGAAGTTCTTGACATCTTGCACACTTAGATTGGCCACATGCTTCTTGAACTGAGCCTTTTCATAGTCAATCTTGTGCTTTAGTTCGACGATGCACCGAGCAATAGCTAGCTCAGAAGCAATGGCGCCATTGAAGGCGACGCTGGGGCCAATTGGAAGTTGCAAATCATCAAAGCTGAGATTTGGTGTGTCAAACCATTCATCAATGAAGTTATGGAGAACGGCCACATCAAAGAGAGGCAAGTTGTTGAAGATCTCAGCTTCTTCCTTGCTCTTTATCAGTTGCTCAAGAGCATCATCTGCAAGATCGTCATCACTGGACAGATCAATGGGCTCTTCACGCGGAATAGCAGCAGGAGTCAGAGCCTGATCAGTACTCTTGACGATTTTCTTTTTCTTCTCCGTCTTCTTGGAGATGCGGGGAAGATCTTCGGACGACACACTGGCTTCAGGAGGTGCAGTGGCCAGTGGCTTCACACGAGAAGCTTTTGGAGGTGCAGCTGATGATGAAGCCTTAATCTTCTTTGGCTTCTGCGGCCTTGGAGTAGGAGCTGGGGCTTCATCAGAATCAGCATTATTGTCAAAATGATCCACTTTGGCACCTTGTACCAAGATGTAGGAGATGAGGCCATCAAGGTTTGCAAAGGGGCCAATTCTACTCTCTTCTGCTTCACGTGTGTCATCATCACGGGGAGCAGAGGGGCCAGGATTGAAGTCTAATCCCCATGACTTCTTGTTTTCCTTTGCCGAAGCCTTAGCAAACTGGAAGTTGCGCTTGAAGAGATTGTCTTCACGACACCAGAGCAATGATGATGGGTCGGCTTCTTCAGGTTGTGGTCCATGGACCATGCAAGGATAGAATTCTTGTGCAATGGCTTCAGCTTTGTTCTTGGCGGGAAGGCCTCGATAGAGAATATCACCCCAAGGGCTCTTGATAGCATTTTTCTCTGCGTACTCCTGGGTCACAAACTTGTACTTGTACCACTGTTCAGCCCAATAGCGTCGAATCCATTGGATTCGAGTCTTGCGCTGATTGTAATCTTCTTCAGGATCTGTTATATATATTTCTGCAAGATCATCAGGCAGATCCTTTGAAGTTCCCCCACGACGCTGTCTGCCACCCTTCCTTACTGATTTCTCTGCAGCCATGAACTTCAAACTGAACGGTTTCAATATGTTCAAAGGCTTCAAAGGCTTTCGCTTGCTGGTCAGACAGGAACTGGCTTCAGGAGAATCAATGTGTTGTTGTAAGAATTCTGCAAACGAATGCAGACTATGAGAACCTAGGGATTCTCCCACGGACATGTACCTGTGACAGCATTAGAGATACGAGGGAAGGGGAAGAGGTCATATGCATTCTCAGAAGATTTGGAAGATAAATCAGTTTGAAGACATTGACCTCATGTTGCGAAGACATTCACTTATATGTTGAGAGTCGGTTCCAGATTTGTACGAATCCATGAATAAGTACAAGTGAGGAACCTAACTAGATGTGAAGCTTAAGTGAATATACTAGGCAGTATGAGATGCAGACAGAGTAGATCTAACTTTGTATAGACAGAAACCAATTTTGGTAAATTGGATGAATCATTGAGGATCAAAAAGCTGGTAAAAATAGAGTTATATTTACCACATGAAGAACTGCTAGATGGGTTGAGTAGGAGACCGAGCAGTTCAATCCACCATGCCCTAACTTGGCGACGGAGGACACCTACGGCGGCGGCGAAGAGGACGATGCCCGCGGCCGGCGTGAGGACGGCGTCGAAGAAGTCGCGGCAGCTAAGCGCTTCGTCGCCGGCGTCGTCGAGAGCTAGCGGTGGCGCTAGGGTTTTGACGAGGTGGAGAGGTGGAAGAAGGTTTTCTTGACAGCAGGGGACACGTATTTATAAGTAGGTGTGCAGCACAGCGCAATTACGCAGGTGCCCCTGTCTGTTCACATCCGTGGGACACGTGGCAAGCATGCAACATACTCAGAGTTGTCCCACGTTCCCACGCCCGCCAAGTTTGTCGGATGGTCGTTCCGGCTTCTCCAGATATCGAAAATAAAGATGAATCACTTAAATAGGACTTGATGTTTATCTCTGTGTCTTCTGCTGACAAGGATGTAGAGAAGACATTCGACAGTTTCAATAGAATGCATATGATTTGGACAGATAGAGTTTGAGATAGTAAGCATAGAGAGATTAGGGTCCGATCACATTCACGTAGTTCAAAAGATTCAACAATGAAGACATAGCTATAAGTGAATGTTGTAGAGGACAAAATACTAGTATATATATATATATATATATATATATATATATATATATATATATATATATATATATGAGAAAGCAATCAACTCAACATAGTGAAGTAAATCATGAAGATAAGTTGAAAGTTGAAGACAAATCAATATGCGAAGATATTCAACAATAATGCCATGAGTGAAACACTTCAAACCAAGAAATTTGGTGGTGGCATTACCCACCGTATAGGAAGTATTAGACCCAGACACGGCGCACAATTATCGTGGCGCTCCGAAGTCAAATTCCACGTTAATGTATTCACACTCAGAATGTAAGTCTTCATTGATTGAAGATATACTTTACTTCGTGTGTTGTACATCTAAGTCATCATCATGCATAAGTGTTAGGATGTGTGCCTGATCACAGGACATTTGAGGATTCCAAGATATTTAGCTCACACCGTAACTTGCAAAACCTTTTCTCATCCAAGGGCTTTGTGAAGATATCTGCCAGTTGTTCTTCAGTGTTGACGTGAATGATGTCAATATCTTTCTTCATGACATGATATCTGAGAAAATGATGACGAATTTCAATGTGCTTTGTCTTCGAGTGCTGAACTGGATTGTTGGCAATCTTGATGGCGCTTTCGTTGTCGCAGAAGAGAGGGACTTGCTTCAGATCGATGCCATAGTCCTTGTGAGTTTGCTTCATCCACAGAAGCTGAGCACAATAAGATCCAGCAGCAATGTATTCAGATTCAGCAGTTGAGAGTGATACACAGTTCTGCTTCTTTGAAGACCAACAGACAAGTGATCGTCCCAGAAAGTGACATGTTCCTAATGTTGACTTGCGATCCACCTTGTCACCAGCATAATCAGCATCCAAGAATCCAACCAGATCAAACCTTGAGCCCTTTGGATACCATAATCCGAGTGTTGGGGTGTAAGACAAATATCTAAGAATTCGCTTCACAGCTAAGTGATGCGATTCCTTTGGTGCCGCTTGGAATCGAGCACACATGCGAACACTAAGCATAATATCTGGCCTAGATGCACATAGGTAAAGTAAAGAACCAATCATGGAGCGGTATACCTTTTGATCGAACTCTTTACCATTGTTGTCGGGACCAAGATGATGTTTGGCTGGCATTGGCGTCGTGTAACCTTTGCAATCTTGCATGTCGAACTTCTTCAGACAATCTTTGAGATATTTTTCTTGAGATATGAAGATGCCATTTCTTTGCTGACGAATTTGAAGACCAAGGAAGAACTTCAGCTCACCCATCATGGACATCTGATATTGCTCTTGCATCATGTATCCAAACTCATCACTATACTTCTAATTGGTGCAGCCAAAGATTATGTCATCCACATATATTTGGCATACAAACAGTTCACCATCATATGTCTTCGTGAAGAGTGTGGGATCGAGGGATCTAGGTTTGAAGCCCTTACTCTTCAGGAAGTCTTTGATTGTATCGTACCAAGCGCGAGGAGCTTGTTTGAGGCCATACAGTGCTTTGTTGAGTTTGTACACCATATCAGGATGTTTTGGATCTTCAAAGCCAGGTGGTTGAGCAACATACACTTCTTCTTCAATCTTGCCATTGAGGAAAGCACTTTTCACATCCATTTGATATAGCAGGATGTTGTGGTGATTTGCATAGGCTAGCAGTATGCGAATAGCTTCAAGCCTAGCCACAGGAGCAAATGTTTCATCGAAGTCAATTCCTTCAACTTGAGTATATCCTTGTGCCACAAGACGTGCTTTGTTTCTTATGACTTGACCATGCTCATCTTGTTTGTTCCGATATATCCATTTTGTGCCAATAATGTTATGCTTGCGAGGGTCAGGGCGCTTGACCAGTTCGCAAACATTATTCAGCTTGAACTGTTGAAGTTCTTCTTGCATGGCTTGAATCCATTCAGGTTCCATAAAGGCTTCATCAACTTTCTTGGGTTCAGATATTGATACAAATGAAAAATGCCCATAGAAATTTGCTAGATGTGTTGCCCTTGAGCGAGTAAGTGGACCAGAAGCGTTGATGCTATCAATTATCTTCTCAATTTGTACTTCATTTGGAACACGAGGATGAACTGGACGAAGACCTTGCTCATGCTGATCATTGTCATCATTGGAAGGATTGTCTTTGGTCTGAGCATTGTCTTCAGGTTGGTTTGGTGTAGAAATGATAAGTTCCTCTTTAGGCTGTGCTTCAGAGGGCATGATTTCACCAGTTCCCATCAGCTTGATAGATTCACTGGAAGGAGCTTCATCTAGTGTGCTTGGCAGGAGTTCTCGTTGTGAACCATTTGTTTCATCAAATCGCACGTCCACAGTTTCAACAATTTTATAGTGGAAGAGGTTGAAGACTCTGTAAAAGTGTGAATCCTTTCCATAGCCAAGCATGAAGCCTTCGTGAGCTTTGGGTTCAAATTTTGATTTGTGATGGGGATCCTTGATCCAGCACCTAGCACCAAAGACTCTGAAGTAGCTGACATTTGGCCTCTTGCCAGTAAGGAGCTCATAGGATGTTTTACCCAGAAGCTTATGGATGTAGACACGGTTGATGATGTGACAAGCTGTATCAATGGCTTCAGGCCAGAATTTTCTTGGTGTCTTGTACTCGTCGAGCATTGTTCGAGCCATCTCAATGAGGGTTCTGTTCTTGCGCTCAACAATGCCATTTTGCTGAGGTGTGTATGGAGCAGAAAATTCGTGAGTGATTCCCATTGTATCCAGATAAAGATCAAGGCCGGTGTTCTTGAGTTCAGTGCCGTTATCACTTCTGATATGCTTGATCTTGACGCCATAATTGTTCATTGCTCGATTGGCGAATCATCTGAAGACATCTTGTACTTCAGTCTTGTAGAGAATTATGTGCACCCATGTATATCTTGAGTAGTCATCAACAATAACGAAGCCATAGAGACACGCTGTTGTTGTGAGGGTAGAGTAGTGAGTAGGGCCAAATAAGTCCATGTGCAACAACTCAAAGGGTTGAGAGGTCGTCATGATTGTCTTTGAGGGATGCTTGGCCCTAGTCATCTTTCTAGCTTCACAGGCACCACACAGATGATCTTTCTTGAACTTGACACCTTCGATGCCTATGACATGCTTCTTTTTTACTAGAGTGTGTAAGTTCCTCATGCCAGCATGTCCCAACCTTCGATGCCAGAGCCAGCATTCTGAAGCTTTTGCAAGAAGACATACGGCAAGTTGTGGACCTGCTGAGAAATCTACCATGTATAGATCACCTTTCCTATACCCTTCAAAGACTAGAGACTTGTCAGATTCCATTAGTACAAGGCAAAGATATTTTCCGAATATCACAATCATGTTTAAGTCACAAAGCATCGAGACAGACATTAAGTTGAATCCAAGGGATTCAACAAGCATCACTTTATCCATGTGTTGATCCTTTGAGATTGCAACTCTACCTAGACCCAATACCTTGCCTTTACCAGTGTCAGCAAATGTGATTTGACTCTTGTCGGATGGACGTAAGGTTGAGTCCATGAGAAGACTTCGATCACCAGTCATATGATTAGTGCATCCACTGTCCATAATCCATTCTGAAGCACGAGGTGTCATACCCTACAGTGCAGTTAGGAGGATAGGCTTCACAAGGTATGTTGTGAAGCATAAGCATTTGATGCACACATGGATTATCACAGTTTTAGCATAAGACTAAAGCTCATAGTAAGTCATTTTATCATGCGTCCCTTTGTGTTTTAGGTCCCCAGCAATAGTATCGGACGCCTTTGATTGCTGGCTGGAGACCATGTTCTGCAAAAGAGAGTTAGTTCTTCTTCACCACGCACATCTTCAGGGGTGGCTTAGAAGCAATGAGTCTAAGTGCAGCATCTGAGAATTTCGGCTTTGGAGCCCTAGCAAATAGCCTTGCAGGAGATGAATGGTACTCATATGAATAAGCAGAAAAGTTCTTAGTACTATGAACATAGTGGTTTGAAGACACACGCTCATATTCATAAGTTTGAGTATGATTTCCCTGCAAAACATTGGCGTTAGGGTGACTCGGGGGAGTCCTGTTTCCGTATGAAGCCGTTCGACCATGTGACGCCTTTGGTCTGGGGTTTGTCTTCTTCACAGGTGGTGTCATGACAACATTCACCAGAAGATTCTCAAGACAGCTTTTGGGAACCCAGATCTTCTTCATTGGCGGTGCATTCCTGCAGTTAGTACCAATATACCTGGCAAACACTTCACCATTCTGATTTTTGAACAGTTTATAGTTTGCATCAAAGGATTCATCAATGATAATAGGATTAGCACAGGTAAATCCAGATAGGGTGGATGGATCCACTGAAGGTTCTTTTGCAGCAACCCATGTGGTTTTGGGATACTGCTCAGGCTTCCAGTAGGAACCATCAACATTCATTTTCCTCTCGAACCCAACACCCTCTTTCCTAGGGTTTCGGTTCAGAATCTGCTTTTTGAGGACATCGCAAAGTGTCTGGTGCCCTTTCAGACTTTTATACATCCCTGTTTCAAGCAATGTCTTCAACCTAGCATTTTCATCAGCAATAGTAGTGGTATCCTCCGCAGAGGGGTCACTACTAGAAAAAGGGCTATAGATGGAAATGACACTAATGGCGCACCAGACAAGTGGTGCGCCATTAGTATATACTAATGGCGCACCACCCTCTGATGCGCCATTAGTGTTGAAACTACTAATGGCGCACCCTGACCACGGTGCGCCATTAGTACCAATTTTTTTTGAACTAGTGCGCCTGTCCAAACATACTAATGGCGCATCCCCTGGTGGTGCGCCATTACTAGTTGTAACTAGTAATGGCGCACCATCCAGGAGGTGCGCCACTAATGTTATTTTTTTATTATTGCTTTTATTCCTTTTTTTGCAAAAGTTCTAATGGCGCACCGCCAGGGGGTGCGCCATTAGTAACCTGGATTACTAATGGCGCATTTGTTGCTGGTGCGCCATTAGTAAGTGGGCAGCAACAAGATATTTTGGACAGCCTCTCCTCCCACACTCACTTTCTCCCCACTTCATTCTCTCCACCGCCTCCTCCTTGTCTCGGGTGCCTCCTCTTTTTCACCTCATTTCCACCATAGATTCATTCAAATTAAGTGGTTAAGTTACCTTGTTTTGCTAGGTAAGTAAGGGGGGAAGCTATATTTATGTTGTTCTCCCTACAAACAATGTGCACATGCACTTTTTATGGCCTAGCTAGATCTATGTATGTTCGTGGTGTTGCATATGTTTGTGGTGTTGCATATGTGTTTGTGTTTGGAGGTGTACCGGTATTTGAAATGCGATAGTTGCCAATATTTTGCCGGAATGTTGATTCATTTCCGTTTCGGCGAGAATTTTGGCATTAAGCATTCTTTTTGGTCCTATTTTTAGGGAAAGTCATGCCAAATTTTTTCTTGGTTCTAAAATATCATTTTGCTCTACCCCGCAGGCGACCATGGTCCGCACGATGACCGAAGGCATCGTGAATAGGTTTTTGAGGTCCGCGAAGGCCGAGATGCTTCAAAAGAACGAGACGGAGATAAGATGTCCGTGTCGAAGATGCAAGCTGAATAGCCTTATTGCGGACCCGGATTCCGGGCAGGTGCGGGACCACCTGCTCTTGCGTGGTTTCATGTATGGCTATCGGTGGCAAGGTGATGAAGATGACTACGAAGTCGTTCATGGGGGCCGGGCAAGAAATGAGGAAGGGCAGCAAGACAACCACCGCGGCTTGGGGGGGGGCGAGAAGACGAAGAATCCCCAGGAGATGATCACGACGGTGATGCTGTACACAGTCATCATGTAGAAGATGCAGGACATGATGATGATGCCGGCGGAGCAGACGACGTTGGACCATCGATGGGCTGGGTGCAGGACCCTCATATTCAAGAGTTGCTTCTCAAGCAGACGGATAACGCAAGAGCTGCCGCCCGAGAGAAAGCCAAGATGGATCAACTTGAGTTAGACGCGGTTACTCCGTTGTATGAAGGATGCAGGCCCGAGGATGCCCGCCTGAAAGTAACGCTCATGGCTCTGGAGAGGAAGGTAAAACACAAAATGACCGACGCATGCTTCGACGAGAACATGTCATTCTGGCACGAACGTCTTCCCAAGGGGAACAAGTGCCCGACCAGTTTGGAGGAGGCAAAGAAAATCGTGTGTCCTCTGGATTTACCGCATGTGAAATACCATGTGTGCATGAACAATTGCATCATTTATCGGGACGAGCATGCGGAGTCTACAATATGTCTGGTGTGAGGTGTCACTCGATACAAGAAGAGGAAGAAAGCTCCTCGAAAAGTGGTGTGGTACTTTCCGATCACTCCTCGTCTGCAGCGGTATTTCGCGGATCCTAAGGTAGCAAAGCTCCTGCGTTGGCACGCGGATAGGGAGGAGAAGAAGCGAGAAGATGACGCAAATGATCCGGAGATAGATAAAAAAGACAAGATGCTGAGTCACCCTAAGGATGCGAGCCAGTGGCAAGCATTGAACTTCGAATACCCAGAATTTGGGAACGATCCAAGGAACATCGTGCTGGGCGCGAGCACCGTTGGAGTCAATCCAGTTGGCAGCCAGAGAAGCACACATAGCACCTGGCCTATGTTTGTGTGGATGTACAACCTTCCCCCCTGGTTGTGCATGAAGAGGAAGTACATTCACATGAGTATGCTAATTGAAGGGCCGAAACAACCAGGGAACGACATCAATCTGTATCTGGGGCTGCTGAAAGAGGAGCTTGACACGCTGTGGAAAACGCCAGCCAATACGTGGGACGCCGCACAGAAAGAATATTTCCCTATGAGAGCCGCACTGCTCACGACGGTGCACGACTATCTCGGTTACGGATATCTTGCGGGGCAGGTAGTCCACGGATTTTCTGGATGCGTAAGGTGCATGGATGACACAACGTATCGCCAGCTAGATAGAGATCCCGGGTCTTCGAAAACCGTGTTCATGGGACATCGAAGGTGGCTTCGCGACGATGACCCGTGGAGGAAACGCAAGGATCTGTTCGATGGTGAAACCGAACCCCAAAAACGCCCGTGTACGAGGAGCGGCGAGGAAATAGACAAGCTGTTGAAAAATTGGAAAGACTGCCCACTGCCGGGAAAGAAGCAAAAGGCGCCAGAGCCGGGAAAGAAGCGAAAGGCGCCAGAGCCGCTGCTGAAGGTATGGAAAACGAGGTCTATTTTCTGGGACTTGCCGTACTGGAAGATCCACCGTGTGCCTCACAGCCTTGATGTCATGCATATCACGAAGAACGTGTGCGAGAGTCTGCTTGGTACCCTGCTCAACATGCCAGAGAGGACCAAAGATGGGCCGAAAGCAAGGGCAGACTTGAAATCAATGGGCATCAGGCAGGAGCTTCACGCTATATATGATGATGATGATGATGATGATGATGAGGCGAAGCAGGACACAGAAAGTCGTCGCAAAGGCAAAAAGGCCAAGAAGACCGGAAATGACTACCCTCCCGCGTGCTTCACTCTAAGTCAGGAGGAGATCGAGCAGTTTTTCACCTGCCTCCTAGGAGTAAAACTTCCTTACGGTTACGCGGGGAAGATAAGCAGATACCTAGACCCAGCGAAGCAGAAGTTCAACGGGATGAAGTCTCACGACTGTCACGTGCTGATGACGCAGATACTTCCAGTTGCAATCCGTGGGATCATGGACGCGCACGCCCGTGAAACGCTATTTGGCCTATGCAACTTCTTCGACGTCATCTCTCGGAAGTCGATTGGCATGAGGCAACTCAGAAGGCTACAGGAAGAGATCGTGGTGATACTATGTGAGCTTGAGATGTACTTCCCGCCCGCATTCTTCGACGTTATGGTGCATCTGCTGGTCCATATAGTGGAGGATATCATCCAACTCGGGCCGACGTTCCTGCACAACATGATGCCGTTCGAAAGGATGAATGGTGTCATCAAATGATATGTTCGCAACATGTCACGTCCAAAAGGAAGCATAGCCAGGGGCTTTCTGACCGAAGAGTGCATCTCCTACTGCACGAATTATCTAGGCATCGAGAACCCCGTTGGTCTGCCTGTCAATAGGTACCTCGGCAGGCTCGCTGGATGGGGTCACCGTGAGCGTCGCCGTGAAATGCATGTCGACTTCGAGGGTCGACTCACCGACTTTGAAAGAGCAAACCTAGTCGCGCTACAACACATAGACGTGGTCGATCCTTGGGTGGTAGAGCACAAAACCTTTATTAAGAAGACGTACGATGACCGAGGCCAACAGAGGACGGACGGAGATATACTCAAAGAGCACAATTCATGTTTCACGCGTTGGTTCAAGCAGAAGCTTCTGTCGTACCCTTTACATGAGGATTCTTCCGCGGAAGAACAACTCATATTCGCCTTGTCACAGGGCGCCGAGCACAACCTGATGACCTATGAGGCGTACGATATCAACGGCTACACATTCTACACCGAGGCCAAGGACATGAAGAGCGATGGTTATCAGAACTCCGGGGTAACGATGGAATCCTACACCGGTAACGACAAGGACAGATACTACGGAAGGATCGAGGAGATCTGGGAGCTGAGCTACGCTGGAGTGAAGGTCCCGATGTTCCGTGTTAGATGGGACAAGAACGTCATAAAAGAAGACCGGTATTTCACCACCATGGTTATACCCGAAGCCAAATCCAAGACCGCGGGCGCAAACGTCACCGCGAAAAATGAGCCATGGGTACTGGCTTCCCAAGTGGACCAATGCTTCTTCATTACCGACCCGCCAAAGCCCAGTCGTGTTGTCGTGAGGAGAGGGAAAAGGAAGATCATCGGAATGGATGGAGTAGCCAATGAGCAAGACTTCGACAAGTACGGCGACCCGAGGATCGAACATGACGACGATGATGAAGTAGCAGCATACACCACAAGAAGAAGCAGGACCACCCTACCTAAAGGACGTCCATTCCACAGAAGAACTCCATATGCGAAAAAGAAGGGCAAGAAGATTGTGAACAGATAGCTAGCTAAGATCGATTGTATTTAAATCGTAGCCTTCATTTCTCGATTGTATTTCATGGGTAGTTTTTGAACTATCATGAATATTTTTAAATTTCATGGACACTCGATCTCGATCCCGGCCCCCTCCATCTCGATCGCTATCCCACCTCGCCAGATCCGGTCCCCCTCGCCGCCGAGCACCCCCCCAGTCCACCGGCCGCCGCCGCTGACCCCCCGCACCCTCGATTCCCCTACTCAACCCCCGCCGCCGACCCCCGCACCCCGCGCACCGTCTTATAAAAAAATAAGTATCAAACAGCTTTTTAAATGCTACTGTCTTATAAAAAAATATTACTGTTATTATTTAAACAAGTTTGAACATATTTAAACACAAATAAGTATGAAACAGCTTTTTAAATGCTAAAAAAAATTGTGGAGCCTGGGAGTCGAACCCAGGACCTCCTGGTGTGAGAACTGGCTGCTGACCAGTCGAGCTAGTAGAGGGGACTTGATGTGGATCAGTTCTGGTGGTACATAACCTGTTGGCTCGAGTTGAAATAAAAAAAAATACTAATGGCGCACCACGGTGAGGTGCGCCATTAGTATGGACATGCTAATGGCGCACCACGGTGAGGTGCGCCATTAGTATTGTGCCCCTTTGCCCGATCCCCCTTCCCTCTCCCCCTTCGCCCGATCCCCCTTTCCCTCTCCCCTCGCCAGTTTCCTCTCCCTCTCGATCCACCGCCGCCGCCGCCGCTGCCCTGACCCTCCCCCTCGCCCTCGCCCTCGCCCTCTCCCTCCCTCGCCCTCTCCTCGCCTTCCCTCTCCCTCGCCCTCTCCCTCGCCCTAGGTCCCCTTCCCCTCTCCTCTCCCGACGCCGCGGCCACGCCGCCTCGACGCTGCCCCGCCGCCCCGACGCCGCCTCGACGCCGCCCCGCCACCCCGACGCCGCCTCGACCCCGCCCCGACGCCGCTGCCCCGCCACCTCGACGCTGCCCCGCCGCCTCGACGCGACCCCGCCGCCCGGACGCCGCCCCGTCCACACCACCGTCGCCGGAGCACCACCACCACCACCCGCCGCCGGAGCATCCTTATCCTCTCCGACCGCCTCCTCCACCCAGGCCCGCTCCTCCAAGGTAAGCTACTGTTCTGCATTAGAGAAGTTAAGGGGAGTTAGAATATTCTGCTGTTAGATTTGATCGGTTTCTACCAATTTATAGCTGAACTAGCCTAAGGCTTAAGTAAAATGCTACTGTTTGATTCTCTCTGAAGAAGTAAATTACGTGAAATACCAAGCAAACAACTTATTACTTCTGCAGACAAGAGTTAGCTTAGGGCTTGATGGAATGCTGTTTAGGGCTTTAGGCTACTTCATAAGTGTTATTTAGTATAGTGTGTGCATACAAAATTCCAGCAAATATCATAGATATATGATATATCATGTTCCAGCAAATATCAAACATATATGATGTATCTGTCTAAAAATGAAAGGAACTCCCTGCCTTGCAAAAGAAAGTGCAGTATTTCTGCCATTCTGTTTGGTACTTTGTAAGTAGAGATCACATATGTTTTCATATTTCATTTCAAAGGAACTATTTGGTTCAGTCCTCACATCATAATATTCCACAAATTATGCCTACGCAAATTGCCTATTTTCTTGTATTTTACCTTATATTGCTTCATGTGAAATTTGAAAATGCGACTCGGTCATCTTGACACACAGAACAATACAAATAAAAGAAAAAAAATCAATCCATCTTAACAAAATTATGGAGCTATATTTTGATTAGTACAAAATTTCGTTCCTGCGTGCACTGGGCCCAGACATGCCAGACCTAGGTCAAAAATCTGCTTCATTGTAGGCTAAGGGACAACTCAGATGAGTAAGGTACATATCATATTCCTGGGGAGATAATCTTGACAGAGCTGCCATGGTGGAAGACCAGGCAACATCTGTCAACCAAGGGATCGGATGTATTTATCTTCATGGTCCCAAACTCCCAAATCAAACCAAAAGCAAGGCAAAATTAACAGAAACCACCAAAAGGGAACTGACAAGATGCTATGCATAGATCTTAAAGAAACAGAAATAAACAATGAAGCTCAATAGTTATTTCACAAGACACTAGCCATGATCTCTACTTGTTTGAACAGAATGGAGTGAATCAGAACAAAGTATATGTAATATTCACAGAGGCCTAGACCAGCTTCTCGGCACAACTAAACAAAGCTGCACCATGAGTACCCATGTAAAAGCCTCATCATAAGTACCTGTCACATTTCATCATTTTCATCTCCATTCCACTAGACATAACAAAGCTAGGGCAAGAGCAAAACATCATGTTTACAAAGGCAGTAATCCTGAGGACTGAGTTTGCAGTGCTAGACCATGCACCATGATGTGTAGGCATGCAAAAATCATTTATGCAACTGTAAGAGTACCAACCAGATTACACAAATCATTTTTTCTTCAGAAGTGTGTCATAATTTCCTTGTCCTAATTGTTGTTTTGATTCAGAAATGATGATTTGCTACAACCAGTGCATGCATGCCTTTTTTCTTCTTCATTTTTAGTAAAGTGCTCTGTTCTGGGTCATGGACTTTGTGCCATGGACCAGTGCATGCATGCTGCTGCTGCTGCTGCTGTACTACTTGTCAAGTGATGCTGCTGCTGCTATCTGCGAGCTACTGCTAGTTGTGATTTTGTCAAGTGATGCTGCTGCTACTTGTGATCTTCTAAAATGACCCCTTTCTCCTGAAACGTTGATTAATTTCCGTTTCGGTTGAGAAATGGGGCACTCCAAGGTCAAGAAAATTAGCAAAGGTCATGCCCAATTTTCTTGACCTAGAAGGTGCCCGATTCTCAACCGAAATAAAAATTAATTTGCTTTAGTGGTTGGATTAGTTTAGTATTTTTTGTCCATATAATACTATTTTGTTGCTTCATACTTGTACTGCTCCTGCTGTTAGTGTACAGTAGAATAAGAATTACTCCTACGAAGGAGTACAATGTTGATTGCTTGCTTGCTTACATATGTGATTAATTAATTAATGGCCAAGATGTCTTTGAGCCTAGTCTACAACGTTGATTACTCTGCTCTGTTGCAAACGCGTAGAGCATACTTGCGCCGGCAAGCAACTGGTTTGAGAATACTCATACTTTTTCTATTTATTTAACCGTCACTTGTTGCAACTAGTAATGTTATAATAAAACTGTTAATGATGCTATTTACCATTAAAAACGCCTTCTGGTTGTCTTTGGACTTTGGTTGTAGTATAGGACCTTGTATTCGGCGGGCAAACAATAATTGAGAATAGTATATATCATGCTGCTTTTGGTCTTGATAATGTTTCTCGTGTGGCATTGATCGACAAGTAACAGTTTGCCCGGTCACAATTGCAACAAAGCGAAGCGACACAAAAAATTGTTACATGAAAATGGATCGGATAGACATGTCTGTGCGGGTAGCTGACTGATGGATATCCTTGGTTGTATACATCTTATTCAGCTCGCAACCAATAACCGCGGAATGGTTTGACAAATGTATTATGCTCTTTCTTGTCTCGATAATGTGTCTTGGGGTCATATCGAGCTAAACTTTAGTAGTATACTCATAGCAAATGCCTCGTCATTTCACGTGGTGTTGAGTCAAGAAATAACGTACCGGGCGGCTGAATACGAGCATGCGGTGTGTCCTCTCGACCCGTCGACCCCCTTTTCCAGTTGTCCTGACCCTTTAGCTCAACATCAATTCGACCACAAAAACAAGAACAAAAAGTGTTGCCTATGAACAAAAATAGTATTCTTATTCTTTAGTGGTTGGATTATCATGCAACAGTGCCTTCAAGATCCAAGGCAATATCACAAACATCATAGGCAATTTGACCAAACTCACAACCTTGTATCTTTGCAGCAACCAACTTTCTAGACACACCCTCAAGAACTAGGTTACCCTGAGAACGTGGACTTGGACCTTAGCAACAACACACTAACAGGTTCTATCCCAAAACACCTAGGCAATATCACAAACATCTCTCAATTGTTCCTTGACAATAACCAACTTTTTGGCGACATTCCTCGAGAATTAGGTTATTTGGTCAACTTAGAGATCTTGTTCCTTGACAATAACTAACTTTTTGACCAAACTTTGTTTCTATTTAGAGAGAAACATGGCCCACAACGATGAGGCCGGGGGTTCGGGCGGCAAGGCATTCTGGGAGCTGTCCCAGGAGATGGAGGAACAACCTCACTTCTATGAGGACGCCGCCTTCCCCACCGATCCTAATACCACAGATGGTGCCGCCGAGGATGACCACACTGATGCCACCACTGATGGTGCCGCCGAGGATGCCACCACTGATGATGGCGGCGCACGCACAGATGGCAGCCAACCGAAGAGGCAACGGAAGGACCGGCGCCCGATCGTGCTCCGCACCCTCAAGGAGGAAGTTACTGAAGTGGACTCCAACGGGAATCCAACGACGCCCGAACGAATAGTCAAGGGGTACTCGCTTCAGCTCGGGTGCATTGTCCGGAGCACCGTCTCGATCAACACCGAGAACCAGAGGCATCCTGACCGAGGGAATTTGCGCCACCTCCTCTTCACGAAGCTGCACGAACGATACAAGTTCCCCGCTAAATTTGAAAACACAAGCCTCAAAGGGAATAAAGTGAACAATGCTGCCCTCACGAAGATGAGCAAGGCCCTGTCTACTTGGAAAAGCAATGTGAAGAGAATGATCGAGAAAGGTGAGAGTTATCAGAAGATCAAGGAGAAAAATCCTTCGATCACCGAAGATGACTACAACGACTTCAAGATCAATTGCTCGAGCACCGCAAGCTCCCAATCAAGTGAGTGGGGGAAACAAATGCGGGAGCTGAACATAGGGGAACACACACTCGGTCCCGGCGGTTACAGAGTGGCGGAGCCTATATGGGACAAGGAGGAGGCGGACCGTGCCGAGCAAGGCCTACCGCCCCTCTTCGATAAATACGGTGACAAGCCGACCAGGAACTTTGTTAGGGCCCGGTACAAGAAGGACCCGAAAACAAAGGAGCTTACCATGGATCCGAAGACCAGGCAGCTTGAGCTTGTTCTGGTAAGGAATACACCCCCGCGTAATTAGCTCCATATGGTTGCATTCTAATTAATGAAGCCAAATTTCTAAATGGTTCACATTCCTTCCGCACGCGACTGAAAGCAGTAGCGCGGGGTCGACTAAGAGCAACCCTTGGGACACCACTCTAAATAGGGGGTTGAATGTAATGAAGAACAAGGATAAGCTCAGTAAGCCGACGTCAGCTGGTCGTGTGGCCGGCAAAGGCTTGTCGACAAAATGGGGGTCATACTATACCGCTGGTGTGCGGAAGGAGAAAAAGACCAGCTCGGAAAGACAGGCGCGAGAGGTTCAAGAACTCAAGGCACAGGTGGCGCGGATTCCGGAGATTGTCCAAGAGCAAGTGGAACAACGACTCGGAGCGACGATCACCGCCCTTGTGCCTACCTTGATCTCGGGGTTGAGTGCGTGGATTGCGGGCGGCCAACAGGGGCCGCCCCCGATTCCTAGCTTCACGGCCATCAACTCGCATAATGCGATGGTGGGGCCATTGGTGCCTCCGGCGGAGGCGGCATTGGTGTCTCCGACGCCGGCACGGGAGCTTAATGCACCCGGGTGTACGCTGGCCGGCACCTCTTCAGCAAGCGGCCACTCCGTCAACTGCACGCCCGCCGTTGGCGGTGCCTCGACATTAGCCGAGCTCGACGCCATCATCACGGTAACTAATTAAGCCTCTCTCGGCCGAGGAATTCATCTCCTTGCCTTTGACTGGGCATCCCTGACGCCCTACATGTTTTCGCAGGGCGCCGCCGACGTTCCGTGCACTCTCCTCCACTTCGTGAACAACGAGTTGGTCGATGTCGCCAAGGGCAAAATCGTTCAACCGGGCAACCCCTTGTTCCACGGTACCCAGATGCCACCCAACTTGTTTAGGGTTCAACTGGTTCGGGTGCTGCCAGGCTGTGACGACTTGTTACCTCCGATTCGACCCATCGGGGCCGACGATGAAGACGTGATGACCCTCAGCGCCTGCCTGAGCTGGCCCCTGCTTTGGCCGAAGAGCCAGATTCGTTTGGGGGCAGGGGACACCACCCCAAAGACAACACCGCCAGTCGTGCCGGCGCCAAGTCGGCCCCATGGCAAGACCGCCGTAACGGTGCCGGACATCCCTATGCCACTGGATCCAAACATGCATATGGCACAGGATCAGAACGACGACGACGACGATGATACATTTGGCAACGTCGATTAGTACTTTGCCGAGCATGGGTACGATGGCGACTTCATGGGGCCTCCTTCTCAAGAACCAAACCCAACAAAAGACGTGTGCGATCTAGCTCGTACCGCGGAGAAGCCAAGTTGCAACAGGCGACGTCTGGCGTTCAGCTCTTAGGAGACGCCTCCAGCTGCCGACTTCACCGAGCCTCAGATAGGCGAGGTGCAAAATATTATCAGCCTCAACACACTCAAGAAGGCGGTCTGTGAGCAGAACTCGGTCCCATTACAGGAGAAGAAGAAGGCACGCAAAAGAAAGACTAAGAAGGGTGCGAGCCAGCCGGCACCGAGTACGATCCGTGCTCAGGACGGGCCACCTTCACCGCAGGATATCTCGAGGAGGGTGCATGTGGCGGGTAGGGCGATGCTACCGACAAATATGCTCAATACTGCAACCGGTGCTATGCGGAGTCTGCATGACAGTGTTCTTGCTTTGGAGAAGCGGCGTCTCAGGGAGAAGGATGTGGCATACCCGGTTTTCGCGGCCAAGGTGCCAGAGGGCAAGGGCTTTGTGGATAACTCCATCGGGCGTATGATCGTCCTGCGTTTTGATGACATCCACGCTATGTTGAACCTTCATCCGCTGCACTACACCTTAGTTCGGCTATTTTCGCTGAGTATGGAGATGCGGATCATTCGCGACAAGACCCCGGACATCGTGATAGTCGACCCCTTCTACATGCGTGCCAAGATCTTGGGCAGCGTTGGGGACCGGCAAGTCGCGAGTTCTTACCTCGAAGGCGTCATTCTGGCAAACCAAGATAAGGATAACTTCCTCGTGCCTTACTTTCCCGAGTAAGTCCTCCCCTCAACCGGCCCATAACATATGAATTCTTACTTTTCGATCGTTTTTCTTTTAACATTCCGTGTTTTCTGCAGTGACACACGTTGCACGCTCATCCTCCTAAGCCCCAAATATTCCATGGCCACGTATTTCGACCCGGACCGTCAGTCGAACGTAGACTACACAAATGTCAAGAAGGTTCTTGATGATGTTCTCCCCGGCTACGCCCAATCTGGAGGCACCTTCACCAGGCCTATTCATAAGTACGACAAGCACGTGTTCTCCCACAATACGACGTTCTGCTGCGTCAAGTAGCCGCCTGGCGGTCAGAAGGGTGCCTACTACGCCATCCATCACATGCGGGCGATCGTACGGGACCATCATCAACTTCTGCTACCGAGTAAACTCAAAGATTGGGCCGCGAGCGTGTCGGCAATCCAGGACGCGGACCTCCGACAAGAATTCTTTCGCATCCAGTCGGAGTTTGCGGAAATCATCCATCAAGATGTCCTTCGTACCTCGGGGCAGTTCTACCTCAGAAATCAACCGTCCAACAGTGACATCGACACAATGCTACAAATGCAGGATGACAACGCCCGTTCTTTCATGACTCCCATGATAGACGGCGGCTTCATCCACGCTTCGGTCCCTTGAGTCGAGTTGTCTAGTTCTGAAACATCGATTGGCTCATGTTGTAATTAAACTTTAATGAACTTGTAGTATGTCTCTTTGGTTTCGAGAGTCGTTCAACTTAGATGTAATCGATGCTATTAATGTCTTCCTTTTCTCTTCCGATCGTTCTGTTGCATAATTATATATTGCTTATGTATTGTCTGTGAATTGGTACTAACGTTTCGTTTGGCTAGTGCATAGCGATGCCGACGTATGTCGTGTACAAGGGTAAGGTTCCCGGAGTCTACGATGACTGGGAGGAGTGTCGGAGACAGGTTCACCGATTCAGCGGTAACAGTTACAAAGGGTACACCACTAGGGCCGAGGCCGAATCTAGATACGCCCGCTATCTAGCGGGAGAGGGGAGGGAGCGTTGGAGGAACCGGATGAAGACGAGTTTCATCGTGATGATGCTCATCGTGATGACCGCAGCTCTCTTCTATGTGATGGTAGTTTAGATGATCGATATCGACTTGTAATGTGAAGACAAACTCGCTACTCGCGGTCTCGAGACTTGTAATATAATGTTCTATCTTTGTTTGGTCTTTTTAATTCGGAGACTAATATGATGAATTGTATTCGGAGACTAATATGATGAATTGTATTCAAAGACTAATCTTCTATTGTATTCGATGAATCTGTTGTTGATGTGTGCTGTCTATATTTTGTCAAACTATACATTTTGTAACCTGTGCAAAAAACAGAAAATAAAAAGATAAAAAAAACCTAATATTCATACTAATGGCGCATCACAGGACAGTGCGCCATTAGTATGACAGTGCATACTAATGGCGCATCACTGGGTAGTGCGCCATTAGTATGCCGCGGTTACTAATGGCGCATCCAGTGGTGGTGCGCCATTAGTATGCCAAAGCACCTGGGTATACATGGCCCCTGGGAGGCATACTAATGGCGCACGCTGGCCTATACTAATGGCGCACCCGCGGTGCGCCATTAGTATACCAGATACTAATGGCGCACCAGGTGGTGCGCCATTAGTAAAAATTACTAATGGCGTGCTGTTAATGGCGCACCACAGATGCGCCATTAATGGCCATATTAGGTGCGCCATTAGTAGGGGTTTTTCTAGTAGTGGGTTAGTTACCACATCAGTAGTTGAAGACAGAGCAACAGTAGCAGCAGTGGAACATTCAGCAACAGAGGTAGTGTTATCACGCTCAATGCATTTTAAACATGGTGGTTCAAATCCATCCTGAGCGGAACTGAACTGTTGAGCGCGAAATGACTCATTCTCTTTTTGAAGATCTTCATGAGTCATTTTCAATTTCTCAAGCTCTTGCTTCCTTTGAAGATAATCATAGGAGAGCTTTTCATAAGTGGTTGAGAGCGTCTCATGAAGACTTTCAAGTTCTTGATACTTAGCATGAAGATTTTTTATGTCTTCAACTAAGGACTGTGAACGTGTCATTTCCGCGTCCAACAGGTCATCACTTTTGTCTAGCAGTTTTTGAGTATGTTCCATAGCCCTTTGTTGTTCAGTAGCAATTTTAGCAAGTGTTTTGTAGCTAGGTTTAGATTCACAATCAGAGTCATCTTCACTTGATGTTTGAAAGTAAGCATCGCGTGATTTTACCTTGGCACCGCATGCCATGAAGTAGTAGGTGGGAGCAGGATCGTCCTTGTCATCATCAGCGTTGGTGTGGGAGTCATTGTCTTCAGTGTTGAAGATGGACTTGGCAACATAGGCTGTGGCTAGAGCCAGACTTGCAACGCCAGAGTTGGACTCAGCTTAAGATTCCACCTCCGCCTCCTCAGAAGCAGACTCCTCCTCTGAATCCATTTCCTTGCCAACAAAAGCACGAGCCTTGCCAAATGAGCTCTTCTTGTGATATGAAGACCTTGATGAGGACTTGGAAGAATACTTCGAAGATTTCTTCTTCTTCTTGTCATCAGAGTCATATTCCTTGCTCTTCTTCTTCTCATTTTCCCACTAAGGACACTCAGAGATGTAGTGCCCAGGCTTCTTACACTTGTGACAGGTTCTCTTCTTGTTGTCTTGAGTGGAAGCTTCATCATTTCTTGAGCTGGATCGTGAAGACTTTCTGAAGCCCTTCTTCTTGGTGAATTTCTGGAACTTCTTCACAAGCATAGCAAGTTCCCTTCCAATGTCTTCAGGATCATCAGAACCACAGTCAGATTCTTCTTCTTCAGATGAGGAAACAACTTTTGCCTTCAAAGCATGAGTTCGGCCATAGTTGGGGCCATAGATATCTCTTTTCCTGGAACTCATGTGTGTTGAGCCTCTCAAGTATGTCAGACGGATCGAGAGTCTTGAAGTCAGGACGTTCTTGTATCATGAGGGAAAGGGTGTCAAAGGAGCTATCAAGAGATCTCAGTAGCGTCTTGACGATTTCATGCTTGGTGATCTCTGTGGCGCCGAGAGCCTGAAGCTCATTTGTGATGTCGGTGAGGCGATCAAACATGAGCTGGACATTTTCATTGTCGTTTCTCTTGAAGCGGTTGAAGAGGTTGCGAAGAACACTGATCCTTTGATCTCTCTGAGTTGAGACGCCTTCGTTGACCTTGGACACCCAGTCCCAGACTAGCTTTGAAGTTTCCAGAGCACTCACACGACCATATTGTCCTTTGGTCAGATGACCACAGATGATGTTCTTTGCAGTCAAGTCCAGTTGAATGAACTTCTTGACATCAGCAGGGGTGACACCTTCACCAGTTTTTGGAATGACGTTCTTGACGACATACCAGAGGTCGACATCAATGGCTTCAAGATGCATGCGCATCTTATTCTTCCAGTAGGGATATTCTGTTTCATCGAACACGGGGCAAGCAGCGGAGACTTTGATTATCCCTGCAGTCGACATAGCTAAACTCCAGGTGGCTAAACCGAATCACACAGAACAAGGGAGTACCTTGCTCTGATACCAATTGAAAGTGCTAGTTATCGACTAGGGGGGGGGTTGAATAGGCAATTTTTATCCAAGTCTTCAAAACATGGAAGTTTCAAAGACAAACAATAGAAATGACCTAATTGATATGCAGCGGAAGATAAACTACAACAAGCAAGCCATAGTCAAGTATGCAATAGTGTTAATGTACGAAGACTAATAGCAGCACGGTAGTAAGGATCAGGATGGAAGATAGTATGAAGCCAATCAACAGTAGTAGTCAAGCAATGAAGTCAATCAGATAAGACAGATAAGCAATGACTTCACGAGGACAAACTCAAAGTAAAGGAGGGAAGAGATAGAACCAGTCACTTGTTGAAGACACAGGATCTGTTGGACCAGTTCCAGTTGCTGTGACAACTGTATGTCTGGTTAGGGAGGCTGAGATTCAACTCAGAAGACCGTGTCTTCACCTTATTCCCCTTGAGCTAAGGACACTTAGTCCTCTCCCAATCACTCTGGTAAGTCTTCAAGGTAGACTTCCGAACCTTCACAGACTTCGTTCACCCAGCAATCCACAATGACTCTTGGATGCACAACACGCGACGCCTAACCGGCTGGAGGATACACAGTCCTCAAGTGTAATAAGTCTTCAGGTCACACAGACAGAAAGACTTCAGTGATGCCTAACACTCTTTGGCTCTGGGTGTTTGGGCTTTGTCCTCGCAAGGATTTCTCTCTCAAAGGCTTCGAGGTGGGTTGCTCTCAAAACGACAAAAGTCATAAACTAACTCTGAGCAGCCACCAATTTATGGTGTAGGGGGTGGGCTATCTATAGCCACAAGGCAACCCGACCTGATATGTCCGAAATGACCCTGGGTCACTAAGGAACTGACACATGTTCCAACAGTCAGATTTCAAACACACACGACAACTTTACTTGGGCTACAAGCAAAGCTGACTCATCCAGCTCTGGATAAGATTTGCTCACATTGTCTTCGCTCGAAGACATAGGATTTGGGTTGAGCATCACATCAGTCACTATGACTTAGTTCACTTGGACCCCAATTAACAGTACGGTGGTTCCTATGACTCAACAAAGAAGAAAAGGAAACAGCGAAACAACTCAGTCTTGGTGCTCCATAGTCTTCACTCAATGTCTTCTCATGTCATAGACTTTAGTGTGAATATCTTCACACACCACCATTGTCATCAATGTCTTCATACATTCTTAGGGGTCATCTCCGGTAGGTAAACCGAATCAATGAGGGACACTACCTGCGTTATCCTGCAATTCTCACAAACGCATTAGTCCCTCAACTAAGTTTGTCGTCAATACTCCAAAACCAACTAGGGGTGGCACTAGATGCACTTACAAGCTCCTCAGAGGAGGATTCAGAGATAGATGACCAGTCCTATATCCCACCTGAGGTGTATGCTCTAAGTTGCAATGGTTTATATTTCTCATATGATGCATATGGTGTCTTGCATTGCTTAGTTTAGACATCATATGCACAATATTGAATTCTATCTGCTTAGTTTAGAGATCATACATGCAAGTGCCAGTTGCTTAGTATATGAATCAATTATACCAATTATATCATGCCATCCTGTATACTTAGACAACATGTATGTGAATTATTTCATCCCAACCTATTTTAGAAAGACATCATATAGTTTTGTCATGTCATCCTGTTTAGGTACTCATCATATGTTGAATTATGCCATTATATCCTGGTAAGTTATCCATCATATATCTGAAACTGTTTCATGCTATCCTGTTTAGTTAGGCATCATATATGTGAAATTGTGTCATGCTGTCCTGTTTGGTTAGACAACATATATGTGAATTACCACATCTGTCTATCATACATTGTCGTACGTTCAATTTCTTTTCTTGTTTATCAGCCATTTGAATTGGAGGGGGTGATGGCAGTATCAAAGGGAGCAAAAACCTATTATTCACAAAAGACAGTGCTACCCGTTGATGCAGATAGAACCATGGTTGTACTGGCCCACAAACTAGGCCCACCACACATAATCGAGACTCTTCCAGATTGCACACTTACACCGTTGGGCAGAGAACCAGTTACAACCCATCTAACCGCAACCCCAGCAGATAGTAACCCACTTATAGTTGACAAAGCACCATGTCCACCATAGAGTACCCCCACACGAGCAGTTTGTAAAGCTACTGCAGTGCCCAAAGCACGAAGACCACCACAGCTAACCCAAACTCCACGTTTAAAGCAGAAGAGCAACTGTTCTCAGGTCAGATTCCGTAGCTATGGTCCATACTCCTTTGCTGTTGCATCACTGTATTTACTCATAATAACTACTTTCGAAGTTGAAGGATCCAATTGATACTCCAATGGCGCAATAGGTATGATTTAAACCTATTTCTTTAACTGGATTGCTGTTCTAACTTCTTGCTCTATGTTGATTTTAGTTTAAGTTGTATAAACAGTTATGTTCTCATGTGATGCACATTACAAGTGCTGCCAATGTTGTGTAGTTTCTCACACTTATATTCTGTCTATGCTGTTGTGTCTTCAAAATATATGAGTTGAACTGTATCTCTATCTTTATTAGGGAACATAAACTAGAATGATATGGACAATACAGTGACCATAGTACATAGATATATGTTTGTTTCATGCTATTATCCTGTCCACCTTACTACTGAACCGATTTACCAAAATGAGTTTCGTATACTATAAGCTAAACATGTGATGTGTCTGCTTGTTTCTCTTGTAGTATGCAAACAGAATATTGGAGAAGAGCACCCCACTATGCAATGGTAGAGAAAGTAATGTAGATAAGGTTCAAGATAGTGAGACAACCCTGTTGGTCTCTAAGAAAGGTGATAAAAACGATCTTGTAGACAGTGAGAAAACCCCACAGTCCTGCGTTGATGTAGTGTTCGAGTTACTGGCCAGTACCGCTGGCACAAGCTCTTCGAACTTGCTGCCTGAATCACTTCGGCTTCTTCATCTCAGCTACAAGCTGAAAGGCATCAGTTAGATGTGCTGCGGCAAGAAGCCGAAGGACTGAGGAAGTCCCTGCAGAATTCAGATGTGTACTTTCTTGTGCAACAGCAAGCGCTGGAGGATTTAAGCGCCAAACAAGAGAAAGTTAATAAGCTTGCTAAGCATCTTGCCAGCATTATGGGTACCCAGGATATTGTTTCTTGAACTCTTCTGAAGTGGTTTCAGTTCTGGACTTGTTTTGCTGCGGCGTTTATATGCTGCTTTGTTCCCTATATTTGCGCTGGTGGCGAACTTTGATGCCCAGTGGATGTAATATGTGTAATAGCCATGATAGCCTAGCATAAGTTGCTTGCTTATTTATTTCCTTGTTGTCTTTTTTATTTGTTTGCTTGTAGTCAGTGCAGTTCTTTTTCCATGGTTTGCTAGTGGCTGCAATAACCTATTTTTTAAAAGTAGGCCACAATAACCATGGGCTAATATTTACTGTAGTGACACTGGACCTCCTACGGGCCGTAGAAACAGTTGGCCTTCTACGGGCTGTAGAAATAGTAGGCCTTCTACGGGCCGTAGAAACAATGGGCCTTCTACGGGCCGTAGAAACAATGGGCCTTCTACGTGTCGTATCCTCAATGGGCCTTATACGGGTCGTATGATCGATTGGACAAACATGGGCCAATAATAGGCCGCATTATGGCCGTAAACGGGCTAGAGTTGGAATCGTCCGTTCATGGGCCGACCATAACGGGCCATCATTAATAGGCCGTATTTGATGACGCTATGAAAACGGCCCAACGTATTAATGGATCACAAACGGGCCGACTGTAACCACGGGCTGAATTTGGCCCACAAGCAGAAAATGACAGTAACGGGCCGTAAGTAAACAAATGCTAGAAATGAGCCCAAGAATAAATCGGCTCTGAGAAGACCGAAAGATAACATGGGCTGGAAACGGCCCAACTGAATAACGGGCCCTTAATGGGTATAAAGTGATACACTGTTCATTGCGGGCCAGTTTCACCACGGGCCGTTAATGGGTGTAAAGTGATACATTGTTCATTGCGGGCCAGTTTCACCACCGGCCGTTAATAGGCCAAGAGTTACATAGGGCCTCATATGGGCAGAAAGACGTCATGGGCCATACATGGGCCAGAAGTGAAAACGGGTTGGAATCATATTGGATGGCCCAGATGACGCTCTTGGGCCTAATTCGGATAGGGCGTAACGGGCCTTGGGTTAGCGGGCTGTAAATGGGCTTATATGTGAATAGGTCGTTAACAGGATCTCCATGGGCCGGGCCGCCACCTTTTGACCAAGTTAAACGGGCCGGCCTTTTCATAGGAATGGGCCTCTGTTGGGCCGTGCCATGTGTCGACGTATCATAGGCGCCTTCTGTCCAATGAGTGGATGACATCTGTCCTAACGATGAGCCAAACGTGTTTCCTCCCGCCATTGATGATTTTACATGTGGAAAATCCCAATTGTTCGGGGTTGTTAACGGGTTATCAGATGCAAAACCCGACCCGATAGCTTAACGGTGTTCCATTACGGTGGATGCCACGTGTCGGTCACCCTTGACGAAAGCACTTCTGTGATGCGCGATTTATCGTCATGGAAGTGGACACTTCCATGATGATAATTTTGGTAATGTCATGGAACACTTCTACGATAGCACAGGTATGACTATCTTGATTCTGTCATAAATTTGTCATGGATGTACATGCATGACAAAAAACGCGACCTACTGTGACAAACACGTATCATCACGGAAGCGTATTTTTTTTGGTGTGTTAGTAAGGCCCTAGAATAAAACAGACCAATGATATATATACAAACAAACACAATAGGAGTTAACTGGTACCTAACTTTTGAAACCTCTGATATATACAAAATATTATTTGAGTAGAACATGAGAGATGCAATCTTATGGATATTTCCGCATTTGTAAGAAACTTTCCAGCTTGGCAAGAGGGCTTAACTAGCCATGTGTAGGACTCAGCCATGCTGCCTTCCAAATGATTAGTCATTGGTGTTTTCTTATGTTCCTGTTAGTCCAAGTACATCAGATAAGTAGACTGTTATGTTAAAAAAAGGAAAGAGACTACTCTTTTGTTACTTACAGTCCAGATATATGCTATAACATATTACCTTTATGCTCTCGATTTCAGTATACACCTGCGAACAAGTAAGTCAGTAATATCAATGCCTAAGAATTACTTTGTTTGCCATTTTCATCGTGACATCAGAGAGCAATGGATATAGAAGAAATATGTAAACAGTTGTCCCTTGAAGAAATATGCAACAACTTAGTCAGGTTACTTAATTAATGACGCCTCTATATCATTACATACACATACTGAATGTGCCTTTTGAGAGTGAGCTTCTGTCAGTACCTCACACTTATCTTATATGCCATTCCAACTATCTGTTGCAGTAGAGAGCAAGGGACATATAAGAAATCTCCAGGCAGCTTCGCTTAGATGCATCATCTTCTGCTAGGACCTAGTAGTCAGCTTGAAGAACGACATTTCCAGGTTAATTCTTTACAGAGAACCTGCTGCACTATAACTTTGGTTTAATCTGTTGATAATGACCAGGCCATGAGTATATTCTTAGTGTATGTTTGACCAGATTGTTTTAACTTATGTTGTTCCTATGCTTCAGGAGACTGCAACAGACATGCTGGATGGTGAATAACCAAATTTGTGGACAAAGACGAAGAGTTCATCGCAAGGGTGTTTAGGATATATATATATACACACAAAAGAGGAAACTTTCTTTTGTACAGAACCAAATTATATGATGTAATTGACCACTATTTCTAAGAAATGTTCGTCGTGTATTAAGTACATTTTATTGTGTCACTTTTTTTTTGAGGGGTAGCTTTATTCGTGAAACATCACAAAGTGTGCAATAGAGTTCATCAAACCAGGCTTTATTGTGTCACCTATGTTTACCTTCTTTTTTACTGTGTCGCCTATGTTTACCTTCTTTTTAGCGTAAGCTATTTGGACTTTCTAATTACAGGCTCAGTTATTTGACCCACCAATGTTCTAATTTGTTGCATAATTACATTAAGCAACTTTTTACATTTCATTATTTGTTTGAATTTTTTTAAAACTTATGCCTCTGTGTTCCTGAATAACATAACAAATTATGCATGCTCAAGTATATATTTTGAAAGACAAGTCTATTTTTTTTTATAAAAGTAGTTACAATTCATCAAGGGCGGATCCAGTGTGGGGTCGTGTAGGGGCGGCCGCCCCGGGTAAATTTTGGGAACCTAGGGTACCCCCGGACTGCTTTGGCCAGTCCAGGTCATCATGAGAGACGTCAGGAGCTTCGTGTACGCAGGCTACCAAGAAGAAGAAGGAAACGCTTGGAGCAGGATTATGATATGAGAAGAAAACGCTTCGAGTAGGAGATGGGCCAGTGAGTAAGGCCCAATAAAACATGAGATGACCCATTATTTTCCTTTAAGCAGCCCATTTCACTTCTGTACGCAGCCTGTGATGTTCCCGATGCCTATCGATCGATACTGATCAGCCACCATCACGCCGTCGCCCAGCCTCGCCTTCTTGACCCTGACGTGATGCCCTCCCCTGCGGCCCTTCCCAGGTTCTTCCAACCAAAGGTGTTCGTTGGAGGATAAGGAAGTCCACCTGTTTCTGCGGCCGTCCACGCAAGAGACAGTCTCCCCACTGCCACAGCCATGCATCCCGCTCAAAACTACGAGCGAGTAGCCAACAGAGGTAGCAATGAGCATGTTCTTTTGATCTTCCCTTATTTTCTGCTCTTCTAGCTCTATCATTTTTAATTGTTTTCATGTTGACCTAATTCTTGAAAGCTGAATACTTAATTACGAATACAAGTTGTTGGAAGATTTAGCCAGCGGGAATACAAGTTAGATTTTATACGTTTTCTCTGTGTTATAGATTTTTTTATAGTCCTTGAGAATGAAACTTTTTTAAACAATTCATTGTGCTGATCATCTTGCCTGAATGTATACTATCAACTAATTAATTTTTTGATTAACATATATGATTGCATCGTTTATCGAGGCTTTGATTTTTTGTTGCTTGTAAAAGTTCGCCTCGGGTAACTTCAAACCTGGATCCGCCACTGCAATTCGTGTCCTATGTGATTGCTCAAGCGTATAGTTATTAACAAATGCAAATATTTTCAAAGTGTTCATGGTTTTAAATAGGCCTCTGCGCCATTTGGCGCAATGGGTCATCCAGAGAGCGTGCCACTTGGAAGCCCTTCTCATGCATAGAGCTGCCTACGCACATCCTGATTGTGGGGATTGATGAGGCAGAGGAAAGCATACCAATATATTGCAATTTCAAAATTTAGAAAAATGAGAAAGATGCCCAAACGGACAACCTACAGATTTGTAGTTAACATTTAGCACTACATGTTGCCACTGGGTCATTCTGCCATTTAATGTTCTTATATAAATTTTTCTTTTCAAACTCAGATTTCTGAGCGTGGTAACCATATTTTCAGCTAAAAAAGAGCTTCCTTAACTGTCTATACATGTTATACAAATATGGTTTGTTTTTCACACTCAGATTTCTCCGGGTGATAAACATATTTTCAATATAGCATGATCTAGCACATGTGCTTTCTACTACCAGTATTGAATATGTTTTTGCAAAATGAAACTATTTTCATATACAACATGTTTTTAGCGAGTCTCTGCGCCATTTGTCACAACGGGTCAACTAGTAAAATTAAATGAAGAGAGAGAGGGTTGAGTATCATATCATGATACCGTATCATAATAAATGCTAAGTTGGTTTGTGTCATGCATGACAATAACTAAAGTACTACATGGTACTAATAATATGATACTATGCATTAGGGAGGTAGTATCATACACTAGTATCATATGCATGATACTAGTATATGATACTCCCCATTACAACCAGCGAGGGAGTAGCAGATTCAACTTACTGCTGGAAAGGTAGGGTTGTGCGATTTGACGGAGTGTTACTGCTGGAAAGACGGGGTCCTATGATATGACTACTCACTATAGTCATGAATTATTGGCGCTACGACCGGGGTGATGCCCCCCTTCCATTCCCCGCTCTAATCTAGTGCATGACACGTTGACCCAGATGCTGGCTCTCCCACATGCCGGTGAAGTACGTAAGGAGCAAAGAATCATGCGGTATATATAGCGCATATACTCTTACTACTACTCATGTAGGAGGAGTGCGAACCACGGCAGCCCAGTGAACCAGCAGGCGATAGGCCATAGAAAAAACAATGTGGTGATATGGCCATAAAAAACAATGCGCTACAGTCCAGTCTGTAGCATGTACAATACTACTCCTCTTCCTCCTTGTCTCGGTTCATCTCCATCATACTTTCCCCATTCCTGTGTTTTCAGTATCCTGTGAATCAAAGAGGCCCTTAGACTGGTTTAGGTCTGGTCATTTTTTATAAATGTTTTATGTCCAAAATTTAATGAACGTGCTCCGGTTTCTATAAAAATAATCTGATCTGCATGTAGTAATTCATTTATTTATTTATTCTTTTGCGGGGGGTTTGCATGTAATTCGTGAGGTCTGAAATGTAAAGTACACCAGCATGGTTGCATATGCTTCGAGTCGTGCATGCACTACGACCCAGATGCTCTATGTCCCACATGTCAGCGAAAGGGAGCGCGTGGAAATAGCCTAGGAGTACATATAGGAGGATAAATGCGTGAAAAATATGTACTATGAAGCGTAGCTGCGGTTCGAAAAGGAGACCTAAAGTGATGACATGTATAGGTCACACGCACCCAACTAGTGGTACTAGATGTACGACTACTTTTTCCCTCAAAAAAAAGAGGTATGAGTGCTAAGTACTCCTATTTTATCAACATGACTCCCATCTGCCAACAGCGTCCGTGCTACAGCTAGCTCTTCTCCCCCGTTTCTCTCTTCTAATTCTAACTCAGCCGATGTGCGGTGGGCGGGGTGGGGATTTGCCGATGGTCAGTTTGCTCAACTGCGGCCCCACCTCAAAGTGAAAATGTTACGACTGGAATAAAAATACTATACTCTAATAAAACATTAAGTCCACGAGGCGATGCATTGCTGGTTACAGGAGATAAGAAGAAATATGCATCCATCGATGATGTCCACCTCCTCGACTTAGGGCGCCGACCCATCGAACGGTGGCCAAATAGCAATGGCTTTTGCGGCCAGGTCAAGGTGCTTCTGAACAATGGCGTCCAAAGATTCCAGCCGCTGGAAGAAGGCCAACGTCTTTCTGTCCTCGCTGGCCTTGTAGTGGCCTATGTAGACGATTTCCTCATAGACATGGATGTGCAGGTCAACCGTTTCTTGCATGGCGAGGTGCTGCGCGGCGAGCACGGCCTCGAGGTGCACATTTTTTTCACGACCTCCGGCACCTGCAAGGCCACCAGGGCTTCAAAGAGTTCATCACTATGGAGGCTAATGAGGGTGGCAGGCAATGAGGAGCCTAGGCGCGCAGGCTGGAGCAGTACAGCAAGGTCGTCCGCGTGCTTCTTGACGGCGGTGAACTTGTGGATGGAGCGGACGATCATGTCGTCCATGCGAGAGGCGAAGCCGGCATCGGCAAGGGCTACGACGCCGGCGGTCGCCAGCACCGTCCGGAAACGCTGCATGGTGCGAGGCCACATGGGGCTGCTGAGGGAGTCCTAGATTAGGGGGTCCTCGGACAACCGGACTATATACTTTGGCCGGACTGTTGGACTATGAAGATACAAGATTGAAGACTTCGTTCCGTGTCCGGGTGGGACTCTCCTTTGCGTGGAAGGCAAGCTTGGTAATTCGGATATGTAGATCTCCTTCTCTGTAACCGACTTTGTGTAACCCTAGCCCCCTCCGGTGTCTATATAAACCGGAGGGTTTAGTCCGTAGGACAAGAACAATCATAATCATAGGCTAGCTTCTAGGGTTTAGCCTCTACGATCTCGTGGTAGATCAACTCTTGTAATACTCATATCATCAAGATCAATCAAGCAGGAAGTAGGGTATTACCTCCACCGAGAGGGCCTGAACCTGGGTAAACATCGTGTCCCCCACCTCCTGTTACCATTAGCCTTAGATGCACAGTTCGGGACCCCCTACCCGAGATCCGCCGGGTTTGACACCGACATTGGTGCTTTCATTGAGAGTTCCCCTGTGCTGTCGCGATAAGGCTTGATGGCTCCTTCAATCATCTTCAACGAGGCGGTCCAGGGTGAGGTTTTCCTCCCCAGACAGATCTTCGTATTCGGTGGCTTCGCACTGCGGGCCAACTCGCTTGGCCATCTAGAGCAGATTGATAGATATGCCCCTGGCCATTAGGTCAGGTTTGGAAGCTTGAATTATACTGCCAACATCCGCGGAGACTTGAACTTCGACGGATTCGAGCTCATGTCAGGTGCGCCGAACAGTCACGACGGGCATGACATAGATCTGCCATCGGACAGTGTTCGGGAGATTACACCTGCGGCTGCCCCGACCCTCAATCCGGGGCAGATCGTGCCATCCGAGGATGGGTGGATGGACCCCGCCACGGAGGCCGCACCCTCAGCGGCGATAGAGCCGAACAATGACCTCACCTCCTATGAGGTCGGTGTCATCGGACCCTCGGACTCATCTCCGGCTACAGGCTCTGAACCGCGTGTGTCCGTGCCTATCGAATCTGATTGGGCACCAATCATGGAGTTTACCTCTGCGGATATCTTTCAACACTCGCCCTTGGGCGATGTACTAAATTCATTGAGGTCTCTCTCTCTGTCAGGAGACTCTTGGCCGAACTATGTCCGGCTTGAGTGGGAAGCGGACGATGAGGAAATTCGTTCCCTACCCACCACCCTTTTAATAGCCACTGTCGATGACTTAACCGACACGCTCGACTTTGACTCCGAAGACATCGACGGTATGGACGACAATGCTGGAGACGAACAGGAACCACCGCCCACGGGGCGCTGGACAGCCACCTCATCATACGATATATATATATGGTGGATACACCAAAAGAAAACAACGGCGAGGAACGGAAGGATGCAACAGAGGATAATCCCCTCAAGCAGCAACAAAAGCGACGAAGGAGGCGCCGCTCTAAATCCCGCCACAGTAAAAATAGCGATAACAGCGCAAGAAAGAATAACACCCCGGTCGACTCCAAAGGAAACGACGACCCCATGGACCCAGCGATGGAGCAGGATGAGCTAGGGGACGGTGAACATAGTCCGGAGAAGATGTCCAATGACAACGATCCCGAGGGTAAAATTCATCAACCTGTCTCCGGAGAGGAGAACAGTCCACACGACGATGCACGCATCATCCCGGAAAAACACTTGGAACAAGAGAACCTCCATAGAAGGCTTATTGCCACCGCGAGGAGCCTGAAGAAGCAGAAGCAAAGGCTTAAGGCCGTGCAGGATACGCTCAATCGCAGATGGAATAAAGTGCTCGACACTGAAGAAAAATACAGCGGAGATCGCCACACAAAGAGCAACCCAAAGCGCAAGCTGCTGCTCGAATTCGACGATGAGGCTATAGAGCCCATTCAGCCAAAAAATAAAACGGTCGATCAGCTGGACCAACCACCCCGTGGCCGCGATAGGGCGGCTAATGATGCCGCACACAAGTCAGCACACGATTTACATGAGCTCCTGGACAAAAAATTCGGTATGGCCAGGTCCCTCTATGGATCTAGGAAGCGTGCTCTGGCGCAGGATCACAGCCACCAAAACAATCATATTGATCAAATACCAGCTCGGAATCAAAACCGAACACAACAACCGTCGACAGCATGCCATGACACATCCAAATATAGGGGTGCCATGCACCCCCTGTGCTTCACCGATGAGGTGCTGGATCACGAATTTCCAGAGGGATTCAAACCTGTGAACATAGAGGCATACGACAGAACAACAGACCCTGGGGTCTGGATTGAGGACTTTATCCTTCACATCCACATGGCTCACAGAGATGATCTCCATGCCATAAAATACCTACCCCTCAAGTTAAAATGACCAGCTCGGCACTGGTTGAAAAGCCTCCCCCAAAACTCAATTGGAAGTTGGGAAGAGCTTGAGGATGCTTTTAGGGCCAATTTTCAAGGGACCTATGTCTGACCTCCAGATGCAGACGATTTAAGTCACATAATTCAAGCCCTAAGAGTCAGCCTGAAAGCTTTGGAACAGATTTCTCACTAAGAAGAATCAAATCGTCGACTGCTCAGATGCCGAAGCCTTGGCGGCTTTCAAGCACGGTGTACGGGACAAATGTCTTGCCAGACACCTCGGCCAGGAAAAGCCAAGGACAATGGCAGCCCTAACAAGCCTTATGACCCGCTTTTGTGCACTCGAGGACAGTTGGCTGGCCCGTAGCGGCACCAGTGACTCAGGCACATCCGAAGTCAGGGATGGCAACAGGAAGCCGCGACACACTAAAAAGAAACGTCGAAACAATGAAGACAACCCAGATAACACGGCAGTCAACGTCGGATTTAGGGGCTCTCGACCCGGTCAACGGAAAAAACCATTTGAAGGCAACAGAGATGGACCGACCAACCTAAATAAGATTCTAGATAGATTATGTCAGATCCATGGCACCCCCGAAAAACCCGCAAATCACACCTATAGAGAATGTTGGGTTTTCAAGCAGGCCGGCAAGCTAAACGCCAAACACAAAGGGAGGGAGACGCCAAGTGAAGACGAGGATGAGCCTCGCCAGCCGAACACTGGGGGACAAAAAAATTCCCACCAGAAGTCAAAACAGTGAATATGATTTACGCAACTCACATAACAAAGAGAAGGTGCAAACGCGCACTCCGAGACGTATACGTTGTAGAGCCCGTCGCCCCCAAGTTCAATCCTTGGTCGGCCTGCTCGATCACCTTTGATCGCAGGGATCATCCGACTAGTATTCGGCACGGAGGATCGGCTGCCTTGGTGCTCGACCCAATAATTGACGGATACCATCTCACCCGAGTCCTTATGGACGGCAGCAGTAGTCTTAATCTGATATATCGGGACACTGTCCGCAAAATGGGGATAGACCCGTCAAGAGTCAACCAAAGTAATACTACCTTTAAAGGAGTAATACCGGGCGTAGAGGCCCGTTGCACAGGCTCTCTAGTACTAGAGGTTGTATTTGGTTCTCCCGACAACTTCAGAAGCGAAGAATTAATCTTTGACATTGCTCAATTCCGAAGCGGCTATCACACACTACTCAGAAGAAAGGCCTTCACTCGTGTCAATGCAGTACCGCACTATACTTATCTTAAACTTAAGATGCCCGGTCCATGTGGTGTCATCATAGTTAGCGGAAATACAGACCGTTCCTTACATGCGGAAGAATATGTGGCGGATCTAGCAGCCGAACAATAACGGCCTCTCCAACCAAAATAAATGATCGATCGTCAAGACCATGAACACGGTTAGACGAGTCCGGCGCACCACGAGTTGTAACAACCCAGATAAACCTGAGCTTGGGTCAATGGATATACCCCCATAGGTGGTGCTAGGGGCTGCCCGCATGTAAAAAAGCCCATAGTTCGGCTTGACCCTATTAATACAATAACAGACTACATTTTCATGGTTCGTTCAGAATAACCAACTTTTCGCACGAAGTCTTTCACCTGGGTTTTTCCTTTTTACAGATGATCATCGTGCTACAGCCTTCCAGGATACGGCACAACGGAGACAAAGGCGCAAACGTGCAGCAGGGCCCCGCTGAAAGGTTTCTTTTTAGATTAAGACCCTGCGTAAACCTTTTTTTAACATCTGTTGTTGCTTCATACCCTCCGGACAATTAACACAACCGGGAGGGATACTGGCGTCATTGGCATTTCGCAACGCCAGACTAATGCATGTACCTGGAAACTAAGGGCTCATTATCGAGGGCCTTACTTAGCCCAGTATATGTTATAAAGTCCGGACACCTTAGGGAGTGTTCGGCGTCGCGAGTTTGGCCTTATATGCATCAGCTCTGAATCATGTCTTTGGTCAATAGTTGGGTTTGCCCGGCTCACGTGTTTTGCTACCTTACATTCCGCTCTATCGGCTAAGGTGGCATCGGGAGAACTACTGCGATTGTGCCCTGGTTCATCTGGATGAGCACCTCAGTAGAGAAAGCCGAAAACTGACTGTCATGATACAGCGCAAGACTAGTCAACCACTCGATGACTCAGTGGGATCTTCGTGATTCCTCCGCATTAACGAAGGACTGGTTTCCCGGTCACGTACGAATGTGCACCATATTCGGATGAACACGGAAGTACCAGGGGCTATATAGTAGCCCCACCGTCAAACTCCTATGGCTAAGTGAAAGTGTTAAAGCTATATAGTCCGATTGCCTAGTTCACCGCGCTATCACCTCCTTAATGGACCAAGACGTTGGATCAAGTGTGATTACGTGCTTTTTTCAAACACCCCCGCATTATATGCGTGGGGGCTGAAGCCGGGCGACTGCAAACTTTCAGGTTATATACATACATAAACGGCCGCACAAGAGGCACTATAATACTTTCGGGCAAAAGTATAAACACAGCCTTTATAATCAAAATAGCATTGTTTTTACAATTCAGATACATGTCACCCGAATATGGTACTCTTCGAGCACCGAGCCTCTATTAAACAGGCGCCTTCTAGGACTTCTCCAAAATAGTGCTTGCGGGGTCCCGGCCTCCTACCGGACCCCGGGTTGCTACAGCGGTGGACTCCATCCCTGCCCAATATGTTTTAACACGGGCAAGAGCCATCCGGGCACCCTCTATGCACGTCGATATGCGACACAACACCAAGGAATTGTTGTACTAAACCAAAATAATTGTCCGTCCTTGGTCCCTTCGGCCAAAGATGATCCACGACAGACCTCATAGCAAGCTCAGACAACCTATGGAGCTCGACCCATGCGGCCATTTTTTCATTCAACGACAGCGGACGCGTCGGGGCACTGAACTGCGACCAGAACAACCTTTCCACCTCATGATCTTTCTGATCTTTGAAAAACTCAGTCGCATTAGCAGCACTCTTTGCCAAATCTGCATACGCGTCTGCAGCACTCCATAACTAATCCGGAGGGGCATACTTCGGATCTCCGAACTTCATCCGCAACAAGAAGGGCCTCCCAGCTGTGATATCTCCAGATTCATGAAGCTCTTCCCTTATTCCTCTAATTTCAGAGTGAGTTTCCTTGGCTGCCTCCAAGGCCTTCTTCAGGTCAATCGCTTTCGCTTGGTTTTCCTTTTCAAGGAGCTCATAGCGGCCGGCGGCATCTTTCAGCTCAATGGCTATCTTGCTATCTTATCTTTGCTCTAGCGATGAGCAGCCTGTTCGGCTTCTAACTCTTCGGCCGCCTTTAGGGCAGCCACATCACTTCTTCTGGCTTGTTCCTTGGCTCGGGCAAGCTCCGCCCGAAGGGTCTCCACGGCAGCAGCTCCATCTGCAGTCACAACATATTATAGATACTAGCATCATGCTCCTCTTAATATTTGCTGACAAGCCGAAAATACATACCCTATGCCTCGTCAAGCCGCTTGTTCACAAGCGTGATGTCGGCATCCGCCACGTCAAGCTGCCGCTTCAGTTCAGCAAAATCAGCAGTCTGGTCAGCCGCCGGACCCTCAGCCGCCTGCACATAAAAGCAGCACGATCATTACCTGGGATTATGATCCTCTGTTTACCGCCTCTGGACGGCAACCAGAGTCTCAGGGGCTACTACCTATACAGAGCACACCTAGCATGTGTGGTACTATCAAAAATACACATATATTACTTGGCGTACCTCAAAGCTTCTTAGCAGGCTCGTAAAGTTTCATTCAACCCGTTCTTGGCGGATGAAATCCTCTCAACCACCGTACCCATTAAGGTACAATGCGCCTCTGAGATAGCCGCTTGCTCCAGAAGACCCATCAGTGTGTTCGGTTGTGCACTGGACAGTCCCGGACTCTTTCTATTGCTCTACTTAGGAGCCGAATACTCCGGACTTAGGGCGGCCGAAGAGTTACCTTTTGGCCATGGCGGATAAGGAGAAATCCTCCGTGACAACACCTCGGGGTCGTCCGCCCTATGAGGCGGGGATGCAGGAGGAGGCATTTCGCTCTCCATCATCTCCGGAAGAAGATCCCCCGAAGATGAACTCTGTTGAGAAGGGCTACATGTCGGACTGCAAGATACATGTCTCGGTTATTGTTCTCAGAGATGAAGCAGGATATATTTACGAAAGTACTTTTGTTCACTTACGGCTCAGTCGAGGGCTGGCCCCCTTGCGGGCGTTGTGCGGTAAGAATGCCCTCTGGGGTAGGGCCCCCTGGCGAAGGCATCTTCCCTTGTTTGGGAACCTCTGTTTCCAAGTCTTCAGAGGCGGCCCTTTTCTTCCCTTGGGGAGAGGGGATTCTAGATTCACCTCCCCGATTATCCTCCTTTGTGGAGACACTAATTCCCCCGGTTTGGATGTATAATGTGTGAAGCCCACTTTCGGCTTCTTTATTCCTCCCTTCACCTTCTCTTGATGGCACTTGATAAGGTGAGTGCTTAACCATCCTGGTTAGTACAGGATCCGGTGAGTCTTCGGGAAGGGGGGCCGAACACCTGATCCTCTCCGCCTTTCTTATCCAGTCCTGGCAGAGAGAAATTTTTCAGAATAATGTTGTGACAAATAAAAAGATAGTTGTTTAGTCACGGAAATACTTACTTGGGTATCCGAACGGTTGCAGTTGAAACCCGCATCCTCGGTGGTGTCTGGACACTTTATTCGTGATCCGAAGAACAATCCATACATCTCTTTGAGCATCACGCCAAAGAATTGTTGAACAGTTCGCGATCCTTCCGGGTTGAACTCCCACATACGGAGAGATCGACGTTGGCATGGCAGGACCCGACGAACTAGCATAACTTGCATTACCTTCATAAGACTGACGTCCCCCTTGAGGAGATCTCCAATGCGGCTTTGCAATGTCAGCACATCATTAACTGGCCCCTAGTCTAGCCCCTTGTTGACACATGACGCCAGTTGGGGCGGAGGGCCCGAGCGGAAGGCGGGGGCGGCCGCCCGCTTTGTACCTCGGGGAGCTATGATGTAAAACCACTCCCGTTGCCATAAATCGGACACCTCCGAGAAGGAACCCTTTGGCCATGGGGCATCGACGCCTTTGCTTATTGTAGCACCTCCGCACTCTGCGTGTCGCCCATCGATCACCTTCGGCTTCACATTGAAGGTCTTGAGCCATAAGCCAAAGTGTGGGGTAATGCGGAGGAAGGCCTCACACACGACGATAAACGACGAGATGTGAAGGATGGAATCTGGAGCTAAATCATGGAAATCTAGCCCGTAATAGAACATGAGCCCTCTCACAAAGGGATCAAGACTAAATCCTAGCCCTCGGAGGAAGTGGGAGACAAATGCGACACTCTCGTTGGGTTTGGGAGTGGGGATGACCTGCCCTTGAGCAGGCAACCTGTGCGGGATTTTGGCGGTGAGATACATGGCCTCCCTAAGCTTCTTGATGTCCTCCTCTGTGACAGAGGAGGCCATCCACCGGCCTTGAAGGTTGGATCCGGACATGGTTTGTCACATCCCTGGTCCTGGTATGCAGTAGGCTAGCCCTTCATGTGTGCATCATGTTTAACTTTTCAAATGAACTTGAAATGGGGACTGATCAAACCCTAGCACCAGATCAAATCAAATAGGTTCAACATAAAATCATTTCAATCAATCTAAAATGCCCTTCTAAATTGTTCATCATCTTGGCCTTGGTCTTAAACCTCTAACAAAAATGGTGCACAATTTTCTAGGTCATCCTAAGATCACTGGATTAAATCATAAGTATTTGAATTTGGACATTTAAATTCTATAAAATATTTTAAATATCCAAATACTCCTAAACTGAAATGTTCCATGTTGGATATATTCTATACAGTGGGCATGTGCAGTTTAGTGATTTTTGAAAGGGTCTAGGTATTTTTAGAAAAACCCTAAAGATTACAGAAAAATAGAAAACTGAAACAAATAAGAGAGAGAGAGAGAGAGAGAAGGACTACCTGGCCACCTACCTGTAGCCGGCCCAGTTCGCTGGCCCAGCCCACCTGGCACCTCCTGTCATCTTCCTCCTGCCAGTAGGAGCAGCTGCGTGCCCGCACGCGCGCGGCCGAGGAGGCCAGCTCCTCCCTGCCTGCCTACCCCCCCTTCCGACGCATCTGGATGACGCCACGCAGCCCCCGACCTCTCTCTCACTCTCCCCGTGCTTCTCCCCTCCTCTGTCACTCTCACGCACAGCCGCCCGAACCCGCCCATTGCGCCGCTCACCATTTCCGCGGCCACCGGCCACCCCACGCCTCACCGACGCGCCCAGAAGCTCCGCCACGTTCTCTTCTTCGTCCTCGATGAGCCACGCAAGCCGGGAGGGCCTGGAACATCGCCATCGCCGTCGTCTTCCACCTCGGGCTCCGACCACCGCCGCTGTCGATTCGCCACATGTAGGACGTCCCCGAGCACACTGGCCTGCTCTGCGAGTTCACCGTGAGCATCGGAATCCTTCCCTCTCTTCTACCTCCCGTTTCGTGCCCTAACTAGCTTCACCGCCGAGCCCGCGAGCACATCACTGCCGACCATGGCGCCGCCGCAGCCACAGCCGTTGCCGCTCGCGTCTGATCCCATAAGCGCACTCATCACACTCCTAGGAGTCGAACACACCCACCAGATCCTCCTCCCGTGCACCGCAACGCCGACCCCGAGCTTGACCTAACTCCGACAGCCGCCGCGGGCTCCACTCCGGCGAACTCCGGCCACCCCCGCTCCAGCTGCCTCCACCACTGGATGAGCCACTCCGCCAGCTCCCTGTAGATGCTCCCCGCGTCCCAAACCGTGGCCTGTAGCGCAATCCCGATGCGGATGCCGCCGCGATCTGAGGTCGCCGGCGGTTAAACGCCGGCAGCTGACGTGGCGCCATTAGCTCAGGCGCTAAACTCGTGTAGTTAGTGCCTGCGCCGATGACATGTGGGTCCCTGAGCCCAATTAGTTTAGTCTAACTTCCTATTTAGATTAGTGCTAATCTGTGTGGACCCCATGTGTCAGCTTTGACTTTGGTCAATTCAACGTTGACCAGCCACCAGTCATCCACCCAAACCAGCCTGAGACACTGACGTATGGGTCCCACTGGTCAGGGTTGACCCGGGGCAGCCCTGTTGACTTGCTGACGTCACACAGGCGTCATGCTGACGTGGTAAAGTATTTCTGGAATTAAAATAAATCAGGAAATGATTTATAAATTTCAAAAAATACCCCAAACTTCTAAAAATCATAGAAAAATAACCGTAACTCAGAATAAGATAAATTATATATGAAAAATGATCAGAAAAATCCAATCTATCCATCTGTACCATTTTCATGAATGTTAGAACAACTTATGGCTGCTGTTTAGTACAAATCATATAAATGGCATTTGAGTTTCACATATGGAGTTTGGATTTGAACTTAGGGTTCAAACCAACTTCATTTAACTTTGTTGCTAGTTGCATTAGCTCAAAACACCAGCATGTTGCCATGTCATGATCATGCATCATAATTCTGCATTGCATTGATTGTGTTTCCTCTCTGTTGTCGGTAATTGTTCCCTCTCAGTAGACGTGGTTTCGACGATGAGATCAATGACACCGATGAAGAGCTATATTATCTTCAGAAGTGCCAGGCTAGAAAAACCCACTTGTTCATTCCGATACAATCCCACTCTCTCGCTTCTGCTCTCTTTAACTGCATTAGGACAACAACGATTCAAATGTTACATGCTGCGGTAGTTGAACCCCTTTCCTCTGCATGACCTGTCATTGCCACAGTAAATAGATGAAACCCACTAGCATGAGTAGGAGTTGTTTGAGCCCTGATGTGCTTACTCATTCATGCTTGTTTGTCATGCCTGCTACTGCATAGAGTTGAGTCAGGTCTGATTCATTGGGGATGAATTGGAGGTGTGTGAACATGTCCTACTGTGTGTGAGCTAAGTGTGTGAACATGATTTGGTAAAAGTAGCGGTGAGAGGCCATGTAGGAGTACATGGTGGGTTGTCTCATTGAAGACGTCCTCAGGAACTGAGTTCTGTGTTTGTGATCCATGAACAGTTACTACCACACATTGGAATGCTTAAGTGCCCCTCTCGACTTATTAATCAACCTGATCTCTGTCCAGGAGTTGCAATTAGTTTCTGGTGTTTGTAGGTAGTGTTAGTAGTCTACCAAGTGGCACCCGATACAGGTGGGCTTGGGACAGACTAGGCACAGTGGCCCGGTGTACCAAGTAGCACCCGGATGGTGGGCTTGGGAACCCTGCACACATCTTTTGGGGCCATGAGCGACACCCCGACCGGATCTCCTTGCGGATGGAACCTGAATAGGCGATAAACCTGGCCGAGAGACTTGTGTGGTTAGTCAGGTCGTGGCCGACACCCTCGCTGGGCTTCCGCTTGAAGGTTTTTTTTTGACAGAAAGACTGTAAGGGAACCCCCTACAGTTTAATAGGTGCAACAAATCCAAATTGCAAGTACCATGCCTTGAACCTGGGTGGGTGGGAGGTTGCCGAGTACATGTCGTGTAAACGACGGTAAGTGGTGAGAGCGTGTGTGAAGAAGTACACCCTTGCAGGGTTAATATGATCTATTCGAATAGCCGTGTCCGCGGTAAAGTACTTCTGGGTTGCCTGTACAGTTCATAGACAAGTGAAAGTGGATACTCTAAAGTACGCAAGATAAGCGTGAGTGCTATGGATGGCGCTCTTGTAGGGAGATGGAAGCGGATCCATAGTGGTGTATTGATATGTTGAATATGTGGACTCGTGTGCGCCACCTCAAAAGAGTTACTTGTAGTTGTAGTTCAGGATAGCCATTGAGTCAAAGTTGGCTTGCTGCAGTTAAACCCCACCACCCCCTTTGTTGATAATGATGCATATGTAGTTAGTTCTGATGTAAGTCTTGCTGGGTACATTTGTACTCACGTTTGCCTATTTTACGTTTTTGCAGAGACTTCCGTCTCACTAGTAGTTCCGCGTGGACTTCGACGTTTAGCTTGTTACCTCAGCTACGATCTTGTGCCCTCGGTAGGATCTGGTAGATAGTCAGGCTTCTCAGCCTTTTTCATTTGTAGATGTCTGTACTCAGACATGTTAAGCTTCCGTTTGTGCTTTAACTTGTATGCTCTGGATGTTGGGTCATGAGACCCATGTTTGTAATATCTCGCTCCTCGGAGCCTATTGAATGAAATACTTGAGTCGTAGAGTCATGTTGTGATGCCATGTTGTATTTGCACATATCGAGCATATTGTGTGTATGATTTGAAATGCTTGGTATGTGTGGGATCTGACTATCTAGTCGTTTATCCTTGGTAGCCTCTCTTACCGGGAAATGTCTCCTAGTGCTTCCACTAAGCCTTGGTAGCTTGCTACTGCTCCGGAACACTTAGGCTGGCCGGCATGTATCCTTCTTCGTTCCTGTGTTTGTCCCTTCGGGGAAATGTCACGCGGTGTCTACCGGAGTCCTGTTAGCCTGCTACAGCCCAGATTCTCCGGAGTCCTGCTAGCCCAGTTGCTACAGCCCGGATTCACTCGCTGATGACCAACATGTTCGTTGCTGGGTCATGTATGCCTATCCCTGTAAGTTAGTGCCACTTTGGGTTTACGACTAGCCATGTCAGCCCGGGTTCTTTGTCATATGGATGCTAGCGACACTATCATATACGTGAGCCAAAAGATGCAAACGGTCCCGGGCCTGGTAAGGCGACACCCGTGGGAATACCGTGCGTGAGGCCGCAAAGTGATATGAGGTGTTACATGCTAGATTGGTGTGGCATAGGATCGGGGTCCTGACAGTTTTGGTATCAGAGCTTGACTGCCTGTAGGATTACCAAGCCAAACTGGTCGAAGTTGAGTCTAGAAATTCTTTAGTTATATAAGGGAATTGATTGTGGGATGGAACGTAAGGCTCTTTTTACTCCTTATACCTTATGGCCTTTTGATCTGAGTCATCCTATCTTTCCTACGGGGTTAAGGAACTAGGCTATCTCTTCTTTCTATTAGGATCACGTGTTACTAATCCGTAGACCTATAGGAGTGATGGTTCTAAACTTGAGTTCAGCTCCTACTATCTTCTGTATGTTCATAGTTGATCTCAGAACCTTGATATTATGATGATCGAGTGGTTATGCCACCATTTTCGTAGCATGTCTCAAATCTTTTCGAGCATTTACAGTCGTTATGCTGTCTGAGTCACCCTAGGTTTCTAAACTATCTGATGCATTTGCAAATTCCTTCTTACCGCTTCGAAGTTCCTTTGGGCCCGTTTAACCACACTAGTTAGTGTGCTGAGGAACTTCATTGCCTCGGTATATAGGATGGAGCTATTATTATGACCCTAGGTGTCTTGAGTATCACCTAGTAACTTAGCCATGTTTTGTGTTACCGGTGTGATGATTCTGGCCATCATTCTCGAAAGCATCCCGTGATGCCACTTAGTTAGTAGGCATTCTATTCCTGGGTTCTTGACCCCAGATTCACTCTACTTACCTCGTGTTGTTAGTGTTTGCTAGTTCCTTTAGGATATTAGTAACCTTTTCATTAGTCCTCGAGGTCCGTGGTATTTCCTTCTTCCAAATACTATGAACCACTTACGGCAGATGTTTGTTGGATCAAAAGATCACAACATGAGTGCTCTCGATGGGTTCTCCATTCTATATTGCGAATCTGCCAGTTCTACCTTCTGCATGGGTTATCCGGAAGAAATGTTGAGCTTTGCTCGACATACTAATCTATGCATCCACAACTCAGAAAGATATATGTTCCTTTGAGTTGTCCCTCTTCATTCGTATTCCGATCTTCATCTATCAATTGAAAGTCAGGAGTAATTGTGCATTCGTGTTATCGATGCTTATTAATCTTGTGGTTCGTCAAGCCATTCTATTCGGAATGACTAGGAGAAACAAACTCCAGTACCTCATCCATATCCAGGATTGGGTCAAAGCAGTTGTATTCCACAGATCAAAATGCCAAATCCAGCTTTTGTTCTGTTCTACCTTGGAGTATTACCATATTTAAATCAAGAATATCATGGGAATTGCTCACCATCCTATGAACTCTCGATACAGTGATACTCCTCGCCCTCATTATTCATTCCTCGGTTCCGTGTTGTTGCAACCGGAGTACCGACAGGTGAATCGTGATGTGTGAAATCTATACTCCTAGCAACTCCGTTGCCCTAACAACTCCGTTGCTTGGTAGTTAAATGGACAACAACCTCATTCTTAGCGTGCTGATTATTGAATCTTCATTCTAGGATAGATTGTGCTACCTAGTCCTTATTTCCGGTGCACTCCTCGATCAATGAGTTAGGATTGTGCCAGTCCCTCGCTCTTGTGATCATCTCGTCTTGCCCTGAAAAGCAAGATTGTTCTCGAGCTTAATAGCATATCGGTGGTTCATGATTTTCCGAATATCTTCTCGGAAGTATCACCAGGTTATCACCTGACCGCTATGTTGAGCTCGTGATCAAGTTGGCTTCTTGTAAACCACCCCTTCTCCAAGAATCCGTGTTGGATACCCCTGAGCTAGCTGGTTAAGCTAAACGACAACTTGGAGAGTTCGAATATAAAAGCCTACCTAACTTAGTTCGTTTCAAAGGGATATCCTGGTGTTTGTGTGTTTGTTGTAGAAAGATGATTTCTTCATCGATTGGTCCTCGTGATCAGTTGTTGAACCTATCATCTTGCCCAAACTTTGATTAGAGTGTGGGCCATCGTCAAATCAAGTTAGAACCAACGATATTCGTAATGTTGTCTTACCCGTGATTTATTCCTCGAGCATACACCATTACATCTTTTGGTCTGACCAATACTATCACATTGTTCACATAATGGTGGAAGTCCAGTGATATGGAAATTCCGATGAGTTGCTGTTGAGCCCATCAGCGGCATTTTGTCTCCTCCATGATTCGTGTTGAACATCCAGCTAGTGTTGGAAACTTTGTAAGCATTACCTTCGTGTTCCGCTCATGAGGTATATGTTTTGGTGAAAGAAGTGACTTTCTCCAAGTTCATGTGCATTAAGTGTAAGTTGCCGCCATGAATTTGAGAAAGGTTTGCTTTGTTTCCCCTGGAATCGTCCCAAATCAGTCATGCATATGTGCGAAGCATTCTATGGCTTGGTAGCTTAATTACCACCACTCCATATGTATTCCCTAGCACACCAAGCCACTGGTTGATTTGTTCAAGGATAGTAAGTTCTTGGTGCTAGTCCTGAAGGTACCAGACGGACTTGTACAAGATTCCGTTATCCTCGATGATGGTTCCCAACCAGAACTCGGTAGTGTTTTATTGTAAGACTATTCTGTGGTTATGTTTGTCCTGGACAACATATTCACATGTGTGTAGCAGAACCAGCTCATGTTTTGGAGCTTACTACCGTAGTTCATTTCCCGAGAATCTCGCAACATTATCTCATCGGTTTGTGTTGCAAACTTTCTTTTCCAGACATGTTGTCTGAAATATTCTGTTACCAACCAGATCTGAATCTCAGGTAGATATGATGGTTGGAACCTCTTCCAAGAACTATGATATAGGTTCCGGTGAAGTGGACGCACCAAGCTGGAAGCACTATTGTTGTAGTATCTTGATTAAGCCGTTTGGTCACCTCCCATGAGGATCTCGCGTGACTTATTCTAGAAGTTGATCCTTATGGATTTTGTGCTCCCGAAGTCCAACCTTTAACTTGATGTCCTAGATACCAAACCATATCTATAAATGGGTTACGCTAGCACATCAAGGAGAACATTAGAAGCGGAGTGCTAAATGTCTCCCGGTCGATCATCCAGATTTTATTCCCTTGGCCCTGCTAAGGTGAAATCTGAGAAGGTTATCTTCCTTTGCATCTGCATCGTCCATCATTGTTCATCATGGTAGTACGTTGTGTTGCCAGGATCCTTGACACGGATATTGGTAAAACCTTGATGAATATGGAAATGCTCAAGTTCTTGAGAGCCCGGGCAAGTGCTAGGTTTTATCATCGACGTTAATTGCATAGTGCTCTTAGTTTCCTCGGTTATGCTATAACCTTTCCAAACAGTGGACTCACTCTCTACTGCTGAGCTTCTCCCTAGTTACTAAAATCATGCCTTGTGTTGTTTTCAACAAGGTAATCCACATCGTCTATTCTAGTCCGAGTATGCCATTCTACCAAACCCCCTCCAAACAATCGCTCGAGAATTGCCCTAGGCTGGTTTAGAGAGTCTCAATGATCTCTATATCAAAGGTAATTCTTTTTGCCACTTAAGGTAATAATCTACGAATCACCCTCCTCCAGGATGTCCCGCTGTGGCATCATGGCAACTCAACTCCTCGCTACGTTGACAACCATTCACCACCCTTTTAAGCATGGAATTGTTGTCTACCTAGTGAACCCTCGTCATTTGTTCCACTCCATCCCTCTAGATGTGTGTTTTGTGTCTGAGCTCGAGAGATGTTGCTATGTCTCATTCCCTGAGTTGATCCTAAGTTGTTCGACCTTCAATAAGATCGATCCTTTTAGACTTTTTCCCTATCCTCTCTTTGTCATGTTGGCTTGAGTTCTCAGAGCAAGACGACGATACAAGATGGTGATTGACTCATTGTTCATTTGAAGTGCAACCTGGGTCGTGAAGATTGCGTTAGTTGCGTTTCCCCTTCATTCTACCCTATGCTTGAATCTCGGGACGAGATTCTTGTTTAGTGGGGGCGAGTTGTCACATCCCTGGTCCTGGTACGCAGTACGCTAGCCCTTCATGTGTGCATCATGTTTTACTTTTCAAATGAACTTGAAATGGGGACTGATCAAACCCTAGCACCAGATCAAATCAAATAGGTCAACATAAAATCATTTCAATGAACCTGAAATGCCCTTCTAAATTGTTCATCATCTTTGCCTTGGTCTTAAACCTCTAACAAAAATGGTGCACAATTTTCTAGGTCATCCTAAGGTCACTGGATTAAATCATAAGTATTTGAATTTGGACATTTAAATTCTATAAAATATTTTAAATGTCCAAATACTCCTAAACTGAAATGTTCCATGTTGGATATATTCTATACAGTGGGCATGTGCAGTTTAGTGATTTTTGAAAGGGTCTAGGTATTTTTAGAAAAGCCCTAAAGATTGCAGAAAAATAGAAAACTGAAACAAATAAAAGAAAGAGAGAGAAGGACTACCTGGCCACCTACCTGTAGCCGGCCCAGTTCGCTGGCCCAGCCCACCTGGCGCCTCATGTCGTCTTCCTCCTGCCAGTAGGAGCAGCTGCGTGCCCGCACGCGCGCGGCGGAGGAGGCTAGCTCCTCCCCGCCTGCCTGCCCCCCCTTCCGACGCATCTGGATGACGCCACGCAGCCCCCGACCTCTCTCTCACTCTCCCCGTGCTTCTCCCCTCCTCTGTCTCTCTCATGCACAGCCGCCCGAACCCACCCGTTGCGCCGCTCGCCGTTTCCGCGGCCACCGGCCACCCCACGCCTCACCGACGCGCCCAGAAGCTCCGCCACATTGTCTTCTTCGTCCTCGATGAACCACGCAAGCCGGGAGGGCCTGGAACGTCGCCAACGCCGTCGTCTTCCACCTCGGGCTCCGACCACCGCCACCGTCAATTCACCGCATGCAGGACGTCCCCGAGCACACCGGCCTGCTCTGCGAGTTCACCATGATCACCGGAAATCTTCCCTCTCTTCTACCTCCCGTTTCGCGCCCTAACTAGCTTCACCGCCGAGCCCGCGAGCACATCACTGCCGGCCATGGTGCCGCTGCAGCCACAGCTATTGCCGCTCGCATCTGATCCCATAAGCGCACTCATCAAACTCCCAGGAGTCGAACACACCCACTAGATCCTCCTCCCGTGCACCGCAACGCCGACCCCGAGCTTGACCGAACTCCGGCAGCCGCCGCGGGCTCCACTCCGGCGAACTCCGGCCACCCCCGCTCCAGCCGCCTCCACCACTGGATGAGCCACTCCGCCAGCTCCCCGTAGATGCTCCCCGTGCCCCAAACCGTGGCCTAAAGCGCAATCCCGACGCGGACGCCACCGCGATCTGAGGTCGCCGATGGTTAAACGCCGGCAGCTGACGTGGCGCCATTAGCTCAGGCGCTAAACTCGTGTAGTTAGTGCATGCACCGATGACATGTGGGTCCCCGAGCCCAATTAGTTTAGTATAACTTTCTGTTTAGATTAGTGCTAATCTGTGTGGACCCCACATGTCAGCTTTGACTTTGGTCAATTCAACGTTGACCGGCCCACCAGTCATCCACCCAAACCAGCCTGAGACACTGACTTATGGGTCCCACTGGCCAGGGTTTACCCGGGGCAGCCCTGTTGACTTGCTGACATCACACAGGCGTCATGCTGACGCAGTAAAGTATTTCTGGAATTAAAATAAATCAGGAAATGATTTATAAATTTCAGAAAATACCCCAAACTTCTAAAAATCATAGAAAAATAACCATAACTCAGAATAAGATAAATTATATATGAAAAATGATCAAAAAATCCAATCTATCCATCTGTACCATTTTCATGCATGTGAGAATAACTTATGGCTGCTGTTTAGTACAAATAATATAAATGGCATTTGAATTTCACATATGGAGTTTGGATTTGAACTTAGGGTTCAAACCAACTTCATTTAACTTTGTTGCTAGTTGCATTAGCTCAAAACACCAGCATGTTGCCATGTCATGATCATGCATCATAATGTTGCATTGCATTGATTGTGTTTCCTCTCTGTTGTTGGTAATTGTTCCCTCTTAGTAGACGTGGTTTCGACGGTGAGATCAATGACACTGATGAAGAGCTATATTATCTTCAGAAGTGCCAGGCAAGAAAAAACCCCCTTGTTCATTCCAATACAATCCCACTCTCTCGCTCCTGCTCTCTTTTACTGCATTAGGACAACAACGATTCAAATGTTACATGCTACCGTAGTTGAACCCCTTTCCTCTGCATGACCTGTCATTGCCACAGTAAATAGATGAACCCCACTAGCATGAGTAGGAGTTGTTTGAGCCCTGATGTGCCTACTCATTCATGCTTGTTTGTCATGCCTGCTACTGCTTAGAGTTGAGTCAGGTCTGATTCATCGGGGGAGAATTGGAGGTGTGTGAACATGTCCTACCGTGTGTGAGCTAAGTGTGTGAACACGATTTGGTAAAGGTAGCGGTGATAGGCCATGTAGGAGTACATGGTGGGTTGTCTCATCGAAGCCGTCCTCAGGAACTGAGTTCTGTGTTTGTGATCCATGAACAGTTACTACCACACATTGGAATGCTTAAGTGCCCCTCTCGACTTATTAATCAACCTGATCTCTGTCCAGGAGTTGCAATTAGTTTCTGGTGTTTGTAGGTAGTGTTAGTAGTCTACCAAGTGGCACCCGGTACAGGTGGGCTTGGGACAGACTAGGCACAGTTGCCCGGTGTACCAAGTAGCACCCGGATGGTGGGCTTGGGAACCCTGCACACATCGTTTTGGGCCATGAGCGACACCCCGGCCGGATCTCCTTGCGGATGGAACCCGAATAGGTGATAAACCTGGACGAGAGACTTGTGTGGTTAGTCAGGTCGTGGCTGACACCCTCGCTGGGCTTCCGCTTGAAGGTTGCCGAGTACATGTCGTGTAAACGGTGGTAAGTGGCGAGAGCGTGTGTGACGAAGTACACCCCTGCAGGGTTAATATGATCTATTCGAATAGCCATGTCCGCGGTAAAGGACTTCTGGGTTGCCTGTACAGTTCATAGACAAGTGAAAGTGGATACTCTAAAATACGCAAGATAAGCGTGAGTGCTATGGATGGCGTGCTCGTAGGGAGACGGGAGCGGATCCATAGTGGTGTATTGATATGTTGAATATGTGGACTCGTGTGCGCCACCTCAAAAGAGTTACTTGTAGTCGTAGTTCAGGATAGCCATCGAGTCAAAGCTGGCTTGCTGCGGTTAAACCCCACCATCCCCTTTGTTGATAATGATGCATATGTAGTTAGTTCTGATGTAAGTCTTGCTGGGTACATTTGTACTCACGTTTGCCTATTTTACGTTTTTGCAGAGACTTCCGTCTCACTAATAGTTCCGTGTGTACTTCGACGTTCAGCTTGTTACCTCCGCTACGATCTTGTGCCCTTGGCAGGATCTGGTAGATAGTCAGGCTTCTCAGCCTTTTTCATTCGTAGATGTCTGTACTCAGACATGTTAAGCTTCCGCTTGTGCTTTGACTTGTATGCTCTGAATGTTGGGTCATGAGACCCATGTTTGTAATATCTCGCTCCTCGGAGCCTATTGAATGAAATACTTGAGTCGTAGAGTCATGTTGTGATGCCATGTTGTATTTGCACATATCGAGCATATTGTGTGTATGTTTGAAATGCTTGGTATGTGTGGGATCTAACTATCTAGTCGTTTATCCTTGGTAGCCTCTCTTACCGGGAAATGTCTCCTAGTGCTTCCACTGAGCCATGGTAGCTTGCTACTGCTCCGGAACACTTAGGCTGGCCGGCATGTGTCCTTCTTCGTTCCTGTGTCTGTGCCTTCGGGGAAATGTCACGCGGTGTCTACCGGAGTCCTGTTAGCCTGCTACAGCCCGGATTCTCCGGAGTCCTGCTAGCCCAGTTGCTACAGCCCGAATTCACTCGCTGATGACCGACATGTTCGTTGCTGGGTCATGTATGCCTGTCCCTGTAAGTTAGTGCCACTTTGGGTTTACGACTAGCCGTGTCAGCCCGGGTTCTTTGTCATATGGATGCTAGTGACACTATCATATACATGAGCCAAAAGACGCAAACGGTCCCGGGCCTGGTAAGGCGACACCCGTGGGAATACCGTGCGTGAGGCCGCAAAGTGATATGAGGTGTTACATGCTAGATAGGTGTGGCATAGGATTGGGGTCCTGACATGGTTGCAGGTCCGAAGCGCTTAGCCCGAGCCTTGGGTGTTGGAACTTGAGGTGGGGGAAGGGAAGGATCAAGCGTGGGAAGAGAAGGACAGGCCTTGGCCCCTTTATAAAGAGGGCGAATATCAAGCGTCCCCTGCATTACCATTTGGAACCTGCCTAAAATCGAGGAGTCATACTAACAAGTATGGTTGGGTTACCCACGCCCGTATTGATGAGAATCCCATGATAAGGGGAACACGATCACTGCTTCGACAAGACGTGCCAATAAAACCGCCTCGCAACATGTGTAGTGGCAGGCTGGTTGGAAAAAATGGTTCGAATAATGACCGGGCCGTGGCGTGATGTCATGCTATGAAAAGTTGTCAGCAGATGAGATTTGTGGGATATTGTGCCCTCTACGGTGGTATGTGGACTGTGTTTTGTAGAGCCGGACACGATCCTTGTGTTCAAAATCTTCTATGGAGTATTCTGAGAGGGAACTTGCCTTGCAATGCTGAAGACAATCTGCGCGCCGTACTCATCGTCATTGAAGCCTAGTTCAGGGGCTGCTGAGGGAGTCCTGGATTAGGGGGTCCTCGGACAGCCGGACTGTTGGACTATGAAGATACAAGATTGAAGACTTCGTCCCGTGTCCGGGTGGGACTCTCCTTTGCGTGGAAGGCAAGCTTGGTAATTCGAATATGTAGATCTCCTTCTCTGTAACCGACTCTGTGTAACCCTAGCCCCCTCCAGTGTCTATATAAACCAGAGGGTTTAGTCTGTAGGACAAGAACAATCATAATCATAGGCTAGCTTCTAGGGTTTAGCCTCTAAGATCTCGTGGTAGATCAACTCTTGTAATACTCATATCATCAAGATCAATCAAGCAGGAAGTAGGGTACTACCTCCATCGAGAGGGCCCGAACCTGGGTAAATATCGTGTCCCCCACCTCCTGTTACCATTAGCCTTAGACGCACAGTTCGGGACCCCCTACCCGAGATCCGCCAGTTTTGACACCGACATTGGTGCTTTCATTGAGAGTTCCACTGTGCCGTCATGATAAGGCTTGATGGCTCCTTCGATCATCTTCAATGATGCGGTCCATGGTGAGGTTTTCCTCCCCGGACAGATCTTCATATTCGGCGGCTTCGTACTATGGGCCAACTCGCTTGGCCATCTGGAGCAGATCGATAGCTACGCCCCTGGCCCTCAGGTCAGGTTTGGAAGCTTGAACTATACTGCCGACATCCGCGGAGACTTGATCTTCGACGGATTCAAGCCCATGTCAGTCGTGCCAAACAGTCACAGCGAGCATGACTTAGATCTGCCATCGGACAGTGTTTGGGAGATCACGCCTGCGGCGACCCCGACCATTAATTCGGATCGGATCGTGCCATCCGAGGACGGGTGGATGGACCCCGCCACGGAGGCCGCACACTCATCGGCGCTAGAGCCGAACACAAACTTCACATCCGAAGAAATTTGTGTCATCGGACCCTCGGACTCGTCTCTAGCCACAGGCTTCGTACCACGTATGTCCATGCCTATCAAATCTGATTGGGCACCGATCATGGAGTTTACCTCCACGGATATCTTTCAACACTCGCCCTTAGGCGATGTGCTAAATTCATTGAGGTCTCTCTCTTTGTCAGGAGACTCTTGGCCGAACTATGTCCGGCTAGAGTGGATAGCGGACGACGAAGAAATTCTTTCCCCACCCACCACCCACTTAATAGCCACTGTTGATGATTTAACTGATGTGCTTTACTTCAACTCCAAAGACATCGACGGTAGGGACGATGATGCAGAAGAAGAACAGGAACCACCCCCCACAGGGCGCTGGAAAATCACCTCATCATATGATATATATATATATATATATATATATATATATATATATATATATATATATATATATATATATATATATATGGTGGACACGCCCAAAGAAAGCGATGGCAATGAGGCAATGGAGGATATTCCCCCTGAGAAGCAATCTAAGCACCGGCGTCATAGGCGCCACTCTAAGCCCCGTTAGAGCAAAAATAGCGATACCAGCACAAATAGCAATCCGGATGGTGCCGAAGACGAAAACAATCCCGCCCAGCCAGGCTTCACAGGCCGAACGGGAGGATGGGCAAGCTAGCCCTAAGGAACAAGCAACTGATGGAGAATCAGAGGATGAGAACTACATGCCCCTCTCCGAAGACAAGGTGAGCCTCGGCGATGAAGAATTCACCATGCCTGAGGATCCCGTCGAGCAGGAGCGCTTCAAGCGCTGGCTTATAGCCACTTCAAAAGGCCTGAAGAAAAAGCAGCAGCAGCTTCAAGCTGATCAAGATCTGTTAACTGACAGATGGACCGAGGTCCTGGCAGCCGAGGAATACGGACTCGAGAGCCCTACCAAAAGTTACCCAAAGCGCAGGTTGCTACGTCAACTCGAGGAGGAGGCATTAAAGCCCACACTACCAACGCACGATGCGGCCGACCGGCCACCTCGTGGCCGAGACAAAGCGGCGTATCAGCCCGAAGTCCAGCCTGCACCCCGTTGCCAATCAAGCAAAACTTCTAAGGCCCCGGGCTACACGCCGGACCTGCAAGACGTATTGGAAAACAAAGCAGGACAGTCAAGATCAATCTACGGATCGTGCGGGCGCGCCCCAACGCATGAGGATGACCGTCATGCCGGATATACTAAAAGCAAATCCGGCCGGGCCGAATACAACAGACCAGACTCATTTGAACCGCATCGTGATGTAGCCCGGCATAGAGGAGCCACACACCCCCTATGCTTCACTATTGAAGTAATGGATCATGAATTCCCAGAAGGGTTTAAACCCGTAAACATTGAATCATATGATGGTACAACAGACCCCGCGGTATGGATTGAAGATTTCATCCTCCACATTCACATGGCCCATGGTGATGATCTACATGCCATCAAGTACCTCCCACTAAAGCTCAAATGACCGGCTCGGCATTGGCTCAACAGCTTGCCGGCAAACTCCATTGGCAGTTGGGAGAACCTGGAGGATGCATTCCTTGACAACTTCCAGGGCACTTATGTGCGACCACCGGACGCTGATGACTTAAGTCACATAACCCAACAGCCCGGAGAGTCAGCCAGGACATTCTGGACTCGGTTCCTAACTAAAAAGAACCAAATTGTCGACTATCCGGATGCCGAAGCCCAAGCGGCCTTTAAGCATAACATCCGCGACGAATGGCTCGCCCGACACCTCGGCCAAGAAAAGACAAAGTCCATGGCAGCCCTCACGACACTAATGACCCGCTTTTGTGCAGACGAGGACAACTGGCTGGCTCGTAGCAACAGCACATCAAGAAATCCTGGCACTTCAGATGCTAGAGATAGCAACGACAGGGCCATGATGAAACAGACACAAGCGTCACAACAATGGCGACAATGCCGAAGACACGGCTGTCAATGCCAGATTCAGTGGCTCCAAGTCTGGTCAGTGGAAAAAGCCATTCAAAAGAAACAATCCGGGCCCGTCTAGTCTGGACCGCATACTCGATTGCTTGTGCCAAATTCACGGCACCCCCGATAAACAAGCCAACCACACCAACAGAGAATGCTGGGTGTTCAAACAGGCCGGCAAGCTGATTGCTGAAAACAAGGAAAAGGGGTTGCATAGTAATGAGGACGAGGAGCCCCTGCCGCCGAACACAGGAGGACAGAAGAAATTTCCTCCCCAGGTAAAAACGGTGAATATGATATACGCAACCCATATTCCCAAGCGAGAACGGAAGCGTGTACTAAGGGACGTCTATGCGATGTAGCCAGTCGCCCCAAAGTTCAACCCATGGTCTTCTTGTCCGATCACTTTCGATCGCAGGGACCATCCTACCAGTATCCGTCATGGCGGTTCGGCCGCATTGGTCCTCGACCCCATCATTGACGGATTCCATCTCACACGAGTCCTTATGGACGGTGGTAGCAGCCTGAACCTGCTCTATTAGGATACAGTGTGCAAAATGGGCATCGACCCCTCAAGGATCAAGCCCACAAAACCACCTTTAAAGGTGTCATACCAGGTGTAGAGGCCTGTTGCATGTGATCAATCACACTGGAAGTGGTCTTTGGGTCTCCGGCCAACTTTCGAAGCAAGGAGTTAATCTTCGATATCGTCCCTTTCCGTAGTGGCTATCATGCACTGCTCGGACGAACTGCATTTGCCAGATTCAACGCGGTACCGCATTATGCATACCTCAAGCTCAAAATGCCGAGACCTCGCGAGGTTATAACAGTAAATGGAAACACAGAACGCTCGCTCTGTACGGAGGAGCACACCACGACCCTCGCAGTAGAAGTACAAAACAGCCTTCTAAGGCAGACCGCCAATTCAGCGATAAAGAACCCGGACACCGTCAAGCGAGTCTGGAGTACCCTACAACAGGATCATCTGGCACATCCAGAGCTCACCTAGCAATTCGGCCTTCGTCCTAGTCCCAGTCAAGCGGCAAAATTCGTGTCGTGCGTACATAATTACGCACTCAAAATACCATGGGCATAGGCGGAGACACGACTACGACATGGTCCACAATGCGGTTCAACCGCCCCAGGATCCGTATACCTTCACACCTTTTCTTTTTCAGGTCCCTATTTGTAGGAGGCCCTCCCGATAGTTCGACTATCAGACACATAACGGGATGGAAACACCAAGGAGACAAGAAGCTTTGGTGTACAAGGGAATCCCCAGGTGGTCTATGAGAACGATCGATATACCTGTTTTACATACCCACGTACGGCTTACCCTTGGCCAGGACATGTCAAATAGTCCTATTTTGCTTATTGCACTACTTGTATACATACGCTTTGACGTATTATCTAAATAATAATGGAAAATAATGTACAGCGTCAGCTTACTATTACATTTCTTTATCCTTTTCCTTTACTGTTTATTTATTCCAAATTGCACCCATACATTTTGGTACGTCCGGCTCGCCAGGGGCTTTAGTGTACCCCATAACACGGCAAGAAAATTCTGAACACTTTCGACAGTGCGGCACCTTGAACTTATAGCATTATAAGCATCAGCTCCGAATCATGTCTTGGGTCAATAGTTGGGTTTGCCTGGTCCCATGTTTTGGTACCTTACGTTCCGCTATATCGGCTAAGGTAGCACAGGGAGAACTACTACGATTGTGTCCCGGTTCTTCCGGACATGCACCTCAGTAGAGAAAGCCGAAAACTGAATGTCATGATAAGGCGAGAGCTGGTCGCTATTTGAGAGGTCTCAAATCCTTAAAGATTTTTTCCGCTTCGGGCGTGGAATCAGCCTTGTCCAATTTAGGCGTGTATAGCGCCCCAAGTTCGGCCTTCCGAATACTAGGGGCTTCGCCAAAATTTAAAATTATAGACTTCTATGACCAAGTGCGAGTGATAAAGTTGTATAGTCCGATTGCCTTGTTAGCTGCGCTAAACACCTCCTTAAAAGGACTAATTTTTTTTGGATAAAGAGTGTTTATATTTATCCCGAACACCCCAGTACTAGTTACATGGGAGCACAAGCCGACGACTGGCCAACTCTTAGATTTTATAAATGGTCGCACAGAAGGTAATATTTTAAATCAACAAGCGTTATATAGCGCACATGAACTCGTTTTCATATTACAGGATGACATGAGTACATTCATTCAAATATTACATCCTTAGAACATTCCTCCGCCACAAGGCGGGCACCCATTAGGACATTGTCATAATACTGTTCGGGGTGACGATGCTCCTTGCCCTTCGGCAGCCCCTCCGTCACCAGCTTCTCGGCGTCCATTTTCGCCCAGTGCACTTTCGCACAGGCCAAGGCCCTGCGGGCACCTTCAATACAGACTGACCGCTTTATGACTTCAAGCTGTGGGCAGGCATTCACAAGCCGCTTTACCAGACCGAAGTAGCTGCTGGGCAGGGGCTCGCCAGGCCACATCCGGACTAGGAGATCCTTCATGGCCAGTTCGGCCGCCCTATGAAGTTCGACCAGTTACTTCAACTGGTCGCTCAAGGGCATCGGGTGTTCGGCCCCAATGTACTGGGACCAGAACAACTTCTCCGTCAAGCTTCCTTCCTTAGCTCGGTAGAACTCTGTGGCATCAGAGATGCTGCGCGGCAGATCTGCGAATGCTCCTGGAGAGCTCCAAATTCGGGTAAGTAAAAAGAAATTCTTCTTCACATGCTTGCTTTGCATATTGAATGTCTTACCCGCCGCAATCTTTTGGCCGCTTGAACCTCTTGGAGGGCCTTTTGGGCTTCAGCTTTGGCATCCTGTGCACTCTGGCGGGCCTTCGCAAGGTCGGATCTTGCATCTTAGAGTCACGCTCTAAGGAATCGTATTTTTGACGAAGTCCTGGAGCTCTTGCTGGACCTCGCCAACCCGAGCTTCTTGTTTCTCGTGCTTGGTGTGCTCCTTGGTCGCTTTGTCCTCGGCCTCGGACAACGCCTTCTTAAGGGCCGCTATTGGTGTCAAAACCGGCGGATCTTGGGTAGGGGGTCCTGAACTGTGCGTCTAGGTGGATGGTAACAGGAGACAAGGGACATGATGTTTTTACCCAGGTTCAGGCCCTCTCGATGGAGGTAAAACCCTACTCCTGCTTGATTAATATTGATGATATGGTAGTACAAGAGTTGATCTACCACGAGATCGGAGAGGCTAAACCCTAGAAGCTAGCCTATGGTATGACTGTTGTTCGTCCTACGGACTAAAACTCTCCGGTTTATATAGACACCGGAGAGGGCTAGGGTTACACAGAGTCGGTTACAATGGGAGGAGATCTTCATATCGAATCGCCAAGCTTGCCTTCCACACCAAGGAAAGTCCTATCCGGACACGGGACGAAGTCTTCAATCTTGTATCTTCATAGTCCGGGAGTCCGGCCAAAGGTCATAGTTCGGCCATCTAGACACCCCCTAATCCAGGACTCCCTCGGTAGCCCCTGAACCAGGCTTCAATGACGATGAGTCCGGCGTGCAAGTTTGTCTTCGGCATTGCAAGGCGGATTCTTCTCCAAATTCCATGTACCTGTCGAATAGTGTCCGGCTTCTAGTGCATGCTGCACTCCTCAGCTTCTGTGCCCAATAATGACCATCTTCCACATGTCAAACGAATGCGAAAAGCTAGGGAGTTTTTTCATTTACCCCCCTAGCCGCGTAAATGAGCCGCCCATAAAAGAGACGGGGATTTAGATCCAATTCACACCATCTTCCCTCCACGAGCATTCATCAGAGCGTCTTCGACAGAGAACCATTCCACCATGGCCGGTCGATGCAGCCCCTCCTCTCGCCTCTCCAGCCCTCGGCCTGGAGATTGGGAGCGGTGTTCCGTCCAGCATAGCGAGCTAGTAGTGCTCCAATCCAAGGGGCTCCTCCCCCCAGCATATATGGTCCTAGTTCGAGGCGGGATTGCCACCTATAGCGGCGGAGAGCAGGCGGAGAGCGTCCCCAATCCCTCCCAAGGAGAGCGGGTATGCCTAGTCCCTTATTTAATAAGAGGACTCGGATTTCCAATTCATCCGTTTCTCCGAGGGCTACTGGAGTTTTACGGCCTCCAGCTACACAACCTCACACCTGCCTCCATACTGCATATTGCGGGCTTCGTGGCCCTCTGCGAGATGTTTTTGGGCATCGAGGCCCATTTCGCGCTGTGGAAGAAGTTGTTCTGCCTTGTGCCCCGTTCTCAGGAGGGGCCGATTTATCAAGTGGGCGGAGCTGAACTATGGCGCATCGCCGGGACCGGATATCTATCCGGAACCCCAAAGAAGGCGTCCAAGGACTGGCCTTCAGAATGGTTTTATATAGACGACGTCCCCATGCCGGACTCTGTACGGATCGGCCTCATTGAGTTCAATAACGCTCCGTTGAAGAAACGCCTGAGCTGGCACCCACGGAACCCTCAGAGGGAAACTGACAGGGACGTCCTTTACCTGATGAGCCGGATAAGGTTGTTGGCTCATTCCGGACTGACCATGATCGAGGTCATGGCCACATGCATTATGCGGGGGGTGCAGCCGCTTCAGTACAGAGGCCACCCCATGTGGGATATCAACGGGGAGGACGATGCCACCCGGTGCGGTCGCAAGGGGCCTGATTCGGTTGCCACTCTAATGAAGATCTTATCTGCTTTGTACAAGGGAGAAGAAGAGGAATTCCTCCGTGTCAACCCACGGGGCGGATTCTCCATGTATAGTCCTCCAAGCTGGGTGAGCGAACACTTTCACTTGCCTACCCGTTTTCAAATTCCCATAATTGAGTACTTAGTCTAGCAATTTTAACGCAGGAGCTGCGCCAGACTGTGAAGGAGATAAACAGCCCTCCTCCACAACCCGAGGACCCGGAATGGTCCCTCAACCCGGACTCCCAAGAGGACCCGGACTTATGTTTGGAGCTAATTGATGGGGTGTTTCATCAATTGAGTAAGGACAACACCTTAGTGGCCATTACGGCCGATTATCCCGGACTACTTCCAGCCTCAAAGGTAACCGAGGCCGAAGTCCCAGTACTTTCAAGAGGATCCATCCATGCCTATTTTGATTGCCGTAAACCAATAGTGTTTCGTTTTGCAGGGGAAATCCTTGAGGCGGAGGGCCAAGCCCGCGGTTGGTAGCCAACAAGGGACATTTAAGCCAGGCGGGCTAAAAAGAAGTGCGGACCGGATCGAGATGCCGGCGCAACGGTACGACGTGCAACTTAACGCCTAGGGTTTTATGCCCTCAAGGCATACTAATGCTCATGCTCTCCTCAGGAAGAAGAGCGCCCGCCGGACTATATCCACCGGCCAGGCTTCAAGGCCAGGTTCGGAAGCGGAGGCGAACACGGGGCGCGCACTGGACGTTCCTCCGACAGAGGACGCGGACGGGCTATCTGCCACCAATTCAGAGGTGGAGAGTGCCATGAACCACAGGCGTCGCCGGACTGTTTTTCGCGACGCGTGTTTTTCCCAAGAGGCGCTGGACGCCTTTAATACGGGAGATGCGTACCTCCGTGCCGCTCGGAATGGTCTAGCCAGAGCCACAGAGCAGTATGTGAAAGACATACGGGTGAGTAAATCTGATGGTTACATATGTCAGTAGCCCCCGATACTTGAAACAATTAAGATAACTGATTTAAGGATCATATGTTATGCAGGAACTAACAAAAAAGAATACGCGACTGTCCCAGGAGATGGAAGAGTGCAAGGCCCAACTTGAGGCCGCACTAGCCGCTACAGAGAATGGCAAAGGGACCCCTGCAGGTAATATATGCTGCAAAAGATAGGTCTGTTGTGAAGTGCGGCATGTGTGCAATTCTGACAATAACAGTGTAGATGAGGCCGGAGTGAATCCGGACAAGCAACAACTCTTGCGCCAGTTAAAGGCCGGCGAGAGCGTGCAGACGAGGGTGAGGCAAGAGAAGAACAAGCTTCAAGACGCCAATAGCCAGCTGGGCGAGGAACTAAAGGATGTTCGTGCTCAGCTGTCTGATTCCATAAAAGAGAATCGGCGACTTCGACACGCCATTTTTAGTAAGTGCTTAAACGAATCTTCGAAAAGGAGTTCGGCAAGGAAGTCGATTGGCAGAGCTATGTCTGCAGATATGCTGACAGGTCGGCCTGCGGAGGAAATGCCCGGTTCTACGGGGGACCTTCTTCCCGAGCTATTGCAACTGCACGAACGAGTTCGGCAGGCGATGCAAGGCGTCGTCCAGGCTTTGTGGCCATCCCTCTCCATGCCCGAAGGCCTTGGAGAGCTTGCAGAGAAGCTGAAGGGAGTGCGGCAGTGCTTCCGATTATGGAAGATATTGGCCTACCGTCAAGGCGCCAGGGAGGCCTGGGCCATGGTGAAGACGTGGTACACAAAGGCTGACCCAAACCACATGGCCGGGGTCGGCCCTTTGGGGCCCGACGGGAAGGAGATCCCTGTCAGTTTAGTGTACGGCCAGGTAGAGCTGGCCGCCAAGTATTCCCAACAGGACTGTAAATTAGACAGCCTGTTGGATGGTATTGAAGAAGAATATACCCAGTCAAATTGACTATGTAATTTAAAATGACATGTAAAATGCCTTCTAGCCGGATTGTAGATCGTTTGTCATTGCGGACCTTTTCGCTTCAACCTCTAGACCCGATAGTCCGGAGTGTGTCCGAATACCCTCTCGGTTATGTAAGAACCAGGGCATGCATGGAGACCAGGCGTAGGGGTCATAAGTGCTTTAGCAGACAAGTGCCCAACTAGTTATGTTATATTACATGGTTAGTAAGAAACATCTTCTAGGGAGAATAGTTCCGTTAGGGGTTCCTTTCCCTGGGAGGCATGCCCTAAAGTGCATGTCCGGACTGCGAAAAAAGTAGAAAAGCATCTGGGGGTAGATAAATAAACAAGTGAAAAATCATATTTTAGTTCACCGACCGAATATTCCCTTAAGAACGCTAGCTTTCGGCTTCACCCAGTCTAAGGTACACATCCGGCTGACCCGGCAGTAACAATCGCAGAGGTGCTCCCTTTACCACCTAGCCGAACAAAAGGGACGTAGGGGTAAGCACAGGAGCTAGGCAACCCAGCTTGGCCAAAACTTAAGTCATATCGATGCATATAATGGTGCATAAAAGGTTCATGCGGAAGTGTGATGCATGTTTTGGGCATGAGGCCCGTGTATATAAGCTTCTGATAAAGAAGCCCCCAGGTATAATGAGCGCGGGTGGCGCGCCAATTATGTGTGAACAACGCGCAAGTAAGCCCCTAAAGGCTTGGGAAAAAGGGGGGAGGAGGAGAGAAATACCAGGAAACTAATTTGTAATAATAATAAAAAAGGTGACACAGGAAGGAGACGAACATAGAGTCCGGCGCTAGGCGTAGAATCTTCGTAGGCGTGCTGTGTTCCATGGGTTCAGCTCGAGTCGGTTGTTTGATGCGTTTTGCAGATGGTACGCTCCGCCAGTCAGGACTTGGTCGATTATGAAGGGACCCTCCCATTTGGGCTTGAGTTTGTCCTTTTTCTTGTCCGGCAGGCGTAGAACTAGTTCGCCAACATTGTAAGTTTTGGCCCGTACTTCTCTGCTTTGATACCTTCGAGCCTGCTGTTGATAGAATGCGGAACGGGCTTTTGCCACGTCGTGCTTTTCCTCCAATGTGTCCAAGTTGTCCTGCTGATCGAGCTCGGCTTCTCTTTCTTCGTACATGCGCACGCGAGGTGAGTCATGAATTATGTCGCAGGGCAGGACTGCCTCTGCGCCGTATACCATAAAAAATGGTGTGAATCCGGTAATGCGATTCGGCGTGGTCCGCAGCCCCCAGAGTATGGAGTCGAGCTCCTCTACCCAGTGCGTGTTAGATTCCTTTAGGGATTGCACTAATCTGGGTTTGATGCTGCTCATGATTAGACCGTTGGCTCGCTCGACTTGACCGTTAGTTTGTGGGTAATATACTGAAGCATAGTCGAGCTTAATGCCCATGTTTTTGCACGAGAGTTTAACTTCATCGGCCGTAAAGTTTGTGCCGTTGTCAGTAATGATGCTGTGGGGGACGCCGTAACGGTGTACAACCCTGGATATGAAGTCTATCACCGGTCCAGATTCGGCCGTCTTAATAGGCTTGGCCTCTATCCATTTGGTGAATTTGTCCACCATGACCAGTAGATATTTTTGCTTGTGGGTACCTCCTTTAAGGGGTCCAACCATGTCAAGCCCCCAGACCGCAAAAGGCCAGGTAATGGGTATGGTTTGGAGGGCGGTAGGCGGCATGTGGCTTTGATTAGCGAATAATTGGCAACCGACGCATCGCTGGACTAAGTCCTGAGCGTCTGCCCGGGCCGTCGGCCAGTAAAATCTGGTACAGAAGGCCTTGCTCACAAGGGCTCGGGCTGCGGCGTGGTGCCCGCCGAGTCCGGCGTGAATTTCAGCCAGGAGGTTCCGCCCTTCCTCTTCGGAGATACACCTTTGAAGGACTCCGGTGGTGCTTTTCTTATAAAGCTCTCCTTCGTGGACTTTATAGGCTTTAGATCGCCGCACTATGCAGCATGCCTCATTTTGGTCCTCAGGAAGTTCCTGCCTAGTTAAGTAGGCTAAGAATGGTTCTGTCCATGGGGCAATTACTGCCATTATTACGTGGGTTGAGGGTGTGACTTCATTGACAGAGTGTTCCGTTGTGTCAGGGTGTTCGGGGTCAGGGGATGCGTCCAGGTCCGAATTGTTATTTCCGGATTCCCCTTCCCATTGTACGGATGGCTTGAATAGCCTTTCCAGGAAAATGTTGGGGGGGACTGCATCACGCTTTGCGCCGATGCGTGCCAGGACGTCTGCTGCATGATTATTTTCCCGGGCTACATGGAGGAATTCCAGCCCTTCGAACCGAGCTGACATATTTAGGACGGCGTTGCGATAAGCTGCCATTTTCGGATCTTTGGCCTCAAAGTCTCTGTTTATTTGGGATATAGCGAGGTTTGAATCCCCACGCACCTCTAGGCGTTGAATGCCCATGGAGACTGCCATCCGGAGGCCATGTAGAAGGGCCTTGTATTCGGGTGCATTATTGGAGTCCGTATACATTATCTGGAGTACATATTGGACTGTATCTCCTGTTGGGGACGTCAGGACGATGCCAGCCCCCAGACCCGCCAGCATTTTGGAGCCGTCGAAGTGCATGGTCCAGTTGGAATATGTCCCGTACTCTTTAGGGAGTTCGGCTTCAGTCCATTCAGCGACAAAGTCGGCCAAGGCTTGCGACTTGATGGCTCGCCGTGGCTTATATGTTATGTCGAACGGGAGGAGCTCAATGGCCCATTTGGCAATCCGGCCCGTGGCGTCGCAGTTGTTTATGATATCGTTAAGAGGTACTTCGGAGGCTACTATTATCGAACACTCCTGAAAGTAGTGTCTTAGCTTCCGGGATGCCATGAACACTGCGTATGCTATCTTTTGGTAAGGCGGGTACCGGGGCTTGCATGGAGTGAGGACAGTAGACACGTAGTACACTGGTTTCTGGACATGGAACTTGTGTCCGTCCGTTTCTCGTTCGACGACGAGGACTGCGCTTACAACTTGGTGAGTTGCCGCGATGTATAACAACATTGGTTCGCCGATGTTAGGCGTGGCCAGGATAGGGTTTGTTGCCAGTATGGCTTTTATTTCTTCGAGTCTGGCCATGGCGGCATCCGTCCACTCGAAGTGTTCGGTGCGCCGGAGGAGGCGGTAATGCCTTTTCCCCCAGGCGAGAGATGAATCGGCTTACAGCCGCCACGCATCCAGTCAATTTTTGTATTTTCTTGAGATCTTTTGGAATATCCAATTGTGACAGAGCTCGGATCTTGGCTGGGTTTGCTTCAATTCCTCTACCGGATACGATGAAGCCCAAGAGCTTTCCAGCTGGTACGCCGAAAACGCATTTTTCCGGGTTAAGCCTAATGTCATATGTCCGGAGGTTATCGAACGTGAGCCTCAAGTCGTCTATTAGAGTTTCGACGTGCTTGGTTTTGACGACCACGTCATCCACATACGCTTCAACCGTTTTGCCGATCTGGTTGGCCAGACATGTCTGAATCATGCCCTGATATGTTGCCCTGGCGTTTTTGAGCCCGAAGGGCATTGTGTTGAAGCAGAATGGGCCGTATGGGATGATGAACGCCGTTGCGGCTTGGTCTAACTCTGCCATCTTGATTTGGTGGTAGCCAGAGTATGCATCAAGGAAACACAATGAATCGTGTCCTGCAGTGGCGTCGATGATTTGATCAATGTGGGGGAGGGGGAAGGGATCCTTTGGACAGGCCTTATTTAGGTCTTTGAAATCGATGCATAGGCGCCAGGATTTGTCCTTCTTTGGTACCATTACTAGGTTTGCTAGCTAGTCCAGATGTTTTATATCTCCGATGAATCCGGCTTCCAGTAGTTTGGCTAGCTCCTCTCCCATGGCTTGTCTCTTAGGTTCGGAGAAACGCCGAAGAGTCTGCTTATAAGGCTTGAATCCTTTTAGGATGTTCAGGCTGTGCTCGGCCAGCCTGCGTTGGATTCCTGGCATGTCTGAAGGGTGCCAGGCAAAAATGTCCCAAATTTCGTGTAGGAATTCTCTTAGTGCGGCGTCTACATCAGGGCTTAATTGTGCCCCGATGGAGGCTATTTTTATAGTGTCCATTGGATGGACTTGGAACTTGACTATTTTGTCTGCCGGCTTGAAGGAGGTGGACTTTTATCTTTTGTCGAGTATCACGTCGTCCCTGTCCACCATGGAGCGCAACACAGTTAGTTCCTCGGCCGCTAGGGCTTCGGATAATGCCTCAAGGGCCAGTGCGGCTATCTTGTTTTTGGCGCGGAGCGCTGTGTCCGTATCACTAGCAAGAGTGATGATTCCGTTGGGTCTGGGCATTTTGAGCTTCATGTACCCGTAATGGGGTATATCTTGAAAAATTGTGAATGCTTCTCGCCCTAACAGAGCGTGGTATCCGCTGCTGAACAGGGCCACTTGAAATGTGACCTCCTTGGATCTGTAATTATCCGGCATGCCAAACACCACATCCAGTGTGATTTTTCCTGAACAGCACGCTTCCCGACTGGGGATTATTCCTCTAAAGGTTGTGTTGCTTCGCTCAATGCGGCTCCAGTCTATTTCCATTTTTCGCAGGGTTTCCTCATAGATGAGGTTCAATCCGCTGCCACCGTCCATGAGTACCTTTGTAAGCCGGAAGCTCGCCCGATCTAAGACTCAGGGGCCAAGAAATTTCCAAACTCGGAAGCTTGTTTTCTTGGACGCTATCCAATGAATCAGGCCCACTGCTGGCTTTAAGTTCAGGGCTTGGGTGACGTCCAACCCTCCGCGGATGTCCGGCTTGGGGGGATCAGGAATCTAGACACATCTGGTCCTTAGGATTGGTGAAGATTCACCGCATTGTTCCTCCACCACTTCAACATGGTGGGTGACCTGGGGAGAGTCAATCTCTCTCAGATCGGGTTTAAGCCCAATCTGGCCGTAATCTGTAGCGACTCCGAGGGCAGCGATGCGATCCATGAGCTCGTTTAAGGAAGAGAGCTCCATCGGATCTAACTGCTCGGCATGTTCCGAGCTGATGTGGAGATTGCTTTCGATGACCCGAGAGGTCATCATCGGCGCGGCGGCCGAACAGGCGGTCATTAAAAAACTACCTAGCCGGAGAGTTTGGTCGACAGCCAAAGCTCTTTTAGCAACAGTGCCATCTTTAAAGACGGGGTTCTTTTTCCTTCCTGACGGTGACGACACAGAGGAACTCTCAATGAAAGCACCAATGTCGGTGTCAAAACCGGCGGATCTCGGGTAGGGGGTCCCGAGCTGTGCGTCTAGGCGGATGGTAACAGGAGACAAGGGACACGATGTTTTTACCCAGGTTCGGGCCCTCTCGATGGAGGTAAAACCCTACTCCTGCTTGATTAATATTAATGATATGGGTAGTACAAGAGTTGATCTACCACGAGATCGGAGAGGCTAAACCCTAGAAGCTAGCCTATGGTATGATTGTCGTTCGTCCTACGGACTAAAACTCTCCGGTTTATATAGACACCGGAGAGGGCTAGGGTTACACAGAGTCGGTTACAATGGGAGGAGATCTTCATATCGAATCACCAAGCTTGCCTTCCGTGCCAAGGAAAGTCCTATCTGGACACGAGACGAAGTCTTCAATCTTGTATCTTCATAGTCCGGGAGTCCGGCCAAAGGTCATAGTCCGGCCATCCGGACACCCCCTAATCCAGGACTCCCTCAGCCGCCACTTCAGTCGTGGCCCCTATTGACATTCATGACGCTTCTATTGGCATCAACAACTTTTCCTTTATATGGCATACAGATAGGGCATTGTGTACCTTTGTTTTCTTCGAGCTGCCTCTTCATGAGGCCAAGCTCTTCCTCGCTCTGCTCCAGGTCCCGCTTCAGTCCGGATACCTCCATAGTGCGAGCGGCAGCAGCCAGCAGCGACGCCTGCTTATTCACATAGACATGTTCAGATTAGACTCCTGTGGATGTTATTTGATCCTCTGTTCGGCCTTTCTTTCCGAACACCAAACAGAGCATCAGGGGCTACTGTCTATGCTGTGATATTCTCTCAAAAATTGGTTGCTTACCTCAAAGCCTGTTAGGAGGCTGGTGCAGGCTTCGGTCAATCAGCTTTGGGCGGACCGAACCTTCTCAATCACCGTACTCATAAGAGTACGGTGTTCTTCGTCAATGCAAGCGCCCTGAAGCGCTTCCAGCAAGTTATCTGATGCCTCTGGATGGGCAGAGGTCATCGGCACAGGCGGCTCGGCCCCCTTAGCGAGGGGCTGCCTGCCTGAATTCGGAACCACTGGAGGTTCCGGCGCAGTGTCCGACTGG